>NC_054713.1:6785046-6797546 GCF_016097555.1 Gigantopelta aegis | reverse complement strand
GTGATGCTCTGGCATGAACGAGAAATAGCCCAATGTGCCCACCGACGGGGATCGATCAAGACCGACTGTGCATCAGGTAAGCGCTTTGCCACTGGCAGGGTTTCTAGATTATGGTAGCCCCACTGTTGGGCTAGTAAATAACTACTATTGCCATGCCCGCTGGCTAGTGAAAAAAAAAAAAAGGTCAAATGTTGCAGTTAAGTCTATTTTGTAAATATGAATATTCTGACCCCACCCCAACCCCCAATGTTAGTGTTTTTAATCTCAATCTCCCTCTGTAGGTGACATATCTTATTATAACTATTATTTAGTAAAATTATATTAATTAATGTAAAGTAGGGCTAGTTAATTTTTAATCGTGACAAGTAAATAAAAAAAAAATCACTGACTAGTGGCTAGTGGATTTTTTTTTAAATTCTAGAAGCCTTGCACTGGGCTACGTCCGTCCCAAAATCCGACTAGATTTCATTTCATTTCAACTTCATTGTCGTGCTTATATCCAATTAAGGTTCAAGCACGCTGTCCTTGGCACACACCTCAGCTAGCTGGGCTGTCTGTCCAGGACAGTGGGTTACTTGTTAGTTGGTTAGTGGTTAGTGAGAGAGAAGAGGGTGTAGTGGCCTTATACCTACCCATTGAGCCCTTAAGAACTCGTTCTGCGTAGGAGCCGGTACTGACTGCGAACCCAATACCTACCAGCCTTATTTCTGATGGCTTAACCACGACACCACCGAGACCGGTATCCGACTGGAGAACGTTTTATGACGACGCTTCGGAGAGTTCGCATCATGTTGAACGCATGGCTGCTTATTTAGCGTATGAAAACTCCAATTGCTGGTGCGTCCAAAAATACGATGTCGTTAATGTTAAAGCTCTGGCGACTGTTTCCTTAAGATTGTCCCACACATTAACAACAAAAACTGTGATCTAATTTGATAGTGTTGTTAGAGTCTGGTACTTCTCACTGCCGCCAGGACGTAAATCTGACGATGTGGTGCTTTTAATTATTTCTCGTAACGACTGCAGGATGAAGTAACTACATTTAGGCTAGCGATGGGAACCAGGACCGGTGTCAGTGGTGTCGTGGTTAAGCCATCGGATATAAGGCTTGTTGGTACTGGGTTCGCAGTCCGGTACCCGCTCCCACCCAGAGCGAGTTTTAACCACTCAATGGGTAGGTATAAGACCACTACACCATTTTCTCTCTCACTAACCACTAACAACTAACCCACTGTCCTAGACAGACAGCCCAGATAGCTGAGGTGTGTACACAGGACAGCGTGCTTGAACCTTTATTGAATATAAGCACGAAAATAAGTTGAAAGAAAAGGAAAGGGAACCAGGCGCGGATCCAGGGAGAGGGTGCTGGGAGTGCGCATCCACGGCTGGTATATCAAAAGCCGTGGTATATGTTGTCCTGTCTGCGGAGAACTACATATACAAGAGCCCATGCTTGAAAAATTTAGCAGGTTTACTTTCAAGACTAGGTTGCCAAAATTAAATATTAAATGTTCGGCATGCAGTAGTTCTATTGTTAATTAAATTGTGCCCTAGTGATGTTGTTAAACGAAACACACTTGTGTTAATACTGTTGAAAGTATATACTTAAATATAACGCTTGATGATAATTGCAAATATTCTCAAACACCAAGCAAAGACACCTATCCCATTAACTACTATTGTAACCGCAACACATAAACTATTGTAATTGTGACACTTCGTGATCAGCTCGGCTGATTGGGGTTTTTTTCTCTCGTTCCAACGAGTGCACCACACCTGGACAAAGGCCGTGACATGTGGGAAAGTGCATATAAAAGATCCCTTGCTGCATTAGAAAACATATAGCGGGTTTCCTCTGATGACTACGAGTCAGAATTACCAAATATTTGACATCCAATAGTCGATGATTAATTAATCAATGTGTTCCAATGGTTAGCTATTGTAAGTGCGACGTTTAAACTATTGTAACTTGACACTTAAATTAGTGTAACTGCGACACTCCATAGCCAGCTGTTCTACACTTAAACTATTGTAACTACGACACTTAAACTATTGTAACTACGATACTTAAACTATTGTAACTACGACACTTAAACTATTGTAACTACGATACTTAAACTATTGTAACTACGACACTTTAACTAGTGTAACTACGACACTTAAACTATTGTAACTACGACCCTTAAACTATTGTAACTACGACCCTTAAACTATTGTAACTACGATACTTAAACTATTGTAACTACGACACTTAAACTATTGTAACTACGATACTTAAACTATTGTATCTACGACACTTTAACTAGTGTAACTACGACACTTAAACTATTGTAACTACGACCCTTAAACTATTGTAACTACGACCCTTAAACTATTGTAACTTTGACACTTAAACATGTTGTTGTAGAAGACGAATATCACTTTGTTCTAGTGTGTCCTTTTTTCAGTAACATAAGAGATAAATATATTAAACCTTTTTATTACAATAAACCATCAACATTTAAATTAACGCAACTACTGTCCAGCGACAATTCAAAACAGCTAATTAAATTGTGTAAGTATTTGAAAACTGCTACCACGCATAGAACAGACAACATTGATATATGACATATGTTATTATTGTATATTATTGCTATGCATGCATTACCCATTTACTATAGAATTTTATCGGTTGTAACCCGATGCTACATAGCATTCCCCGCAGTGTGCACATTATATTATTTTATATATAAATGTGTATGTATGCCTACAAAATGTATATTTTTTGGCAAAAATAAAATGTGTGTTTATACTTCAAAACTATTGTAACTATGACACTTAAACTATTGTAACAGCGACACTTAAACTATTGTAACTGCGATACTTAAACTATCGTAACTGCAACATTTGTATGAGAGAAAACGAAAGAGAAAAACGAAAAACACCTCAACTAAAACCACAAAAAAGGCATTTGAACATATTTAAAGGGTCGGTTCCCCTGCCCCGCTTCCTTGGATCCGCCTCTGCATAGTAAACACAACCCTGGCTTTTTCCGCTTAAAATCGATCTCGCAATTCATCATAACTCACTCCATTGCTCTACCACCGGACTAAATGCCGTTAATTTCTCTTCCTTCGTTCCCAGATGCCAAGCTATAAGAGGTTAGATATTTGCACACGCTGTATGCGTGTTTCCATTATGGGCGTTGATGGTGGTGCATTACTATCAATCAACTGTTGAGGATCATCTGTTCTTTTCAAGTCCCGCGAGATCTGGACTCGCGAGATCTCTCGTAATAGATGGCGCTCTTTCTGCTGGCGATACCTAACGGACGTGTCACAGTGGAGTATCCATTATCGGAAATCGTGACTACTTAATTGTGCTCGTTTCCAAATGCAAGAGGAAAGTGTGTGAATTTTATATCTGGTAGAATCTATATACATCATTCGATAGTTACACCCTATGACTGATTTCTGGGTTGTGGAAATACGTGTAAAAGCTGTTTTGTCATAAGCGACAAATATTGACTGAGACACTGGTATTAATATTTTAGAGATCTGGGCACCGTTCCACAAAGCGATCTTAGCCCTAAGATCACCTTAAGTGCATAGCTACATTAGTGCTAAGATCGCATCGTGGAACGGGCCCAGGGGGGTTCCCTCCCATTCTGCCTACAACCCACTTTGCTTACACCCATTTTGCCTACAACCCAGTATGCCTACACTCAGTTTGCCTACAGTGTGAAAAAGTGACATCACCAGTTCATAGTGGGCCATCCCTATTATTTTGTGTCTCAAACCAATATAAAAATATTGTATTACATAAACAATTAAGATTATAATGAGCGTAAGTAATGTAATCGGGGCTAAGTTGCACAAAGGTGATTTCATGTTCTTTATGGTGATTAGTATTAGTCCAATGATCCCATACTGAGATCTTTAATATGTGATCAAAGTGAAATGGCCTTCATGATTCTTTGATATAGGATTAAAGTTCAACTTTGTACAAAATATTTGTTTAATATTTGTGAGGTCATTTTATAGTTTAATTGTTTTTGTTGTGTAATGTTAATCGTTATTTTTATACACAGCTAGGGACCATACATGGAATGCTACACTTTTAACTGGGGATGGCATCTTTTCATACTGAGTGTAGGCAAATTGGGTTATAGGCAAAATGGGAGGACATCCCCAGGGGCCTAATTCACTGAACTCTCTCAACTTTTCGATCTCGCAGTGTGTCACGGTACATGCTCTTAATTTGTTTCGCCTGTGGCGATTGTACTTGTGTTAGAGGGCCGTGTGCAGTTTATTGCCCGTAGCCCAGGTGGACAACTTGTTACGTAAGACTTCTGCGCGACCATCCTCGATTCTTGCGTTCCAATATGCACTTAGTCCCGCTGTGGAGGCCATGTGGCGAGTAGTTACGTAATACCTCTGCGAGTGCGGGTTTTACAACCGCGTTTTGGCGACGATGGCGTCAGTAGTCTGACGATCAGAGAGAAATATACCGAGGTAGACTATGAGATGATACGTGAGGTGCCGCTTTGTTCCCTCAGGCCAATTCTGATTTTGGAATAAATAGCTAGAATTTAGAGAGATCTAGGAGAACGAATTTAGGACGGCTCCTGGGAACGTTAGTCCGTTTGGACTTTGGTAAATATCATTTCTGCTCTGTGTATAACCTTGATGTGATTGATGTGACTTAAATATTTTAATACTGTATTATACCAATATTCTTTAGACAGTGTCTTCGGTCATCTGACGAAGTAAATCGTAGACTTCTTGTTCTAACATTATATGAGTATTTGGTAATATAAAGCTTAGCCAGTCATCCTAGAAGACCCTGGGTACACTGTAGGTTATTGTCTTTATTGTGATAAGTATTAATTCTGTGTTACAAGATTACTGAAAGAGTAGTTAGGGTTAATTAAAAATTAACCCGTTAGGAATAGAGCTGTAATTCCTTTATTAATTAAGTTCCCCAAGAAGCGTTCTAAATTATCACACGTTACTGAACGAGTAGTAAGGGTTAATTATAAATTAACCAGTTAGGAATGGTGTTGTAATTCCTTTATTAATTAACTTCTCCTAGAAGCGTTTCTCAATTATCACACGTGCGGGTGTGGTGTAACGTGAAGTGATTCGCATATTGTGTAACTAGACACCCAGAGATTAACTAATTAAGTGATCAGTTCTGGGTTGTATTATTGTTGTTATTAATTTAATATTACGGCTGTACATTTGTCAGCGTAGATTAATACAGATTCCAAAGTGTATTGTGTTTTTGTTGTGTTTTCTAGAGAACTAACGTGCTATATTATATATACTTATATAAGATCGTATCTCTGATCATACCTAGAGACGAGCCATACTAGGTTTAACAGCCTGTTACAGAGAGATCTAATAGATATACAAGTAGGAGAGACATTTTGATAATCGTGTTTTATTCGGTTACGGGAATTATAGAATCCCCGTGACACAGTGCAATGCTAAAAGACTTACAAAGAGGATGCTTTGTTGTCGAGCAGAGCCTAAGAGACCTCTGTGACGTAATGGTTTTATGATAGTATCGAAGAATGGCGTGTGACAGTTAGATAATCAGCGTGGTTGATTTATTCTAAAAGAATAAATGATAACAAAAAATACACGAGCACAGGCGAGTTCATTGTGAGGAAACCAAGGCCCCCCCCCCCCCCCCCCCGTCCATCCTAAATGATTTAATAGCTTCTCTTTTTTTTGTTCTTTTTACTTTTCTTTTTCTTTTTTTAATTTTTTTTTTAAACCATTAGGATGCCCTTTTGATGAGTTGTTTCAGGTGGCGTTTTCTTGCTAGCCTCTTGCCCCCCCCCCCCCCCCCCCCCCCCCCCTGCCCCCCTGCCGAACCTGCAGAATTAAAATGAACAGACACGTCGTGCGTATCAAAGCAGGCGCAGATATAGGGGCAGGGTGCTACAGGTATCTATTCCCTGCTGAATATCGGAAGTTCACCCCCCCCACCCCCCACCCCAAAAAAAAAATCTAGTGTTTAGCAAATTAATACAATGGATTTTTTTTTTTAGTGGGAACATGTAATATTTTCATCGGCTTGGTGTTGTGGGGAAGTATTTCCATATATAAATCATGCTAGTTGGTGGAAGCCGGTACCGAGGTGTGAACCCAATACCCACCAGTCTTAAATCCAATGACATAACCACAGAGGCCGGTACTAACCACCAAAACAGAGGTCCTTTGGGCGCTTCAAAATGACCACTTTGAGAACCAATGAATATTGGGCGCATTAAGGGTAAAGTTAATGTTTGTTTCGTTTAACGACACCACTAGAGCACATTGATTTAGTAATCATTCTCTATTGGATGTCAAATGCGCATTGAGGTGCCGCAAAGGTATAAAACGTTTATTTAGTTTAAGGACACCACTGGAGTAATCATCGGCTGCACTTTTCCATAAGGAGCAAAGGGATATATGCACTATCCCACAGACAGGATTTCACATACCACGGCCTTTGATATATCACTTGTGGTGCACTGGCTGGAACGACAAATAACCCAATGGGCCAGCTGACGGGGATCGATTCCAGACTGACAGCGTATACGGCGAGCGTTGCTTCGAACAAGAAATAGCCCAATGGGTACACCGACGAGGATCGATCCTAGACCGACCGCGTATCAAGTGAACGCTTTGCCACTGGGCTACGTCACGCCCAGGTTAAAAATGATGACGTCGTTAAACAACCATCCCTTTTCTTATTTATTAGCGACACGTCCGGCACAAATGGAATATGTATGCCATCACGATCGACGTTCGCGGACAAAACCGGACTGGAGTAAAACAGCAAGCTGTTTCCGTGAACGTGTCGTCGTGAAATCGGCTAGCTTAAATATGGTGGACAAACTAACAAAACATCCAGTTCCTGTAACCATGCTGACGTATACAAATCGTGATAATTTCTTCTTCTTTGTTCTGTCCTTCTTCATTATTCCTCTCTCTGTATCTCTCTCTCCCTCTCTCTCTCTCTCTCTCTCTCTCTCTCTCTCTCTCTCTCTCTCTCTCTCTCTCTCTCTCTCTCTCTCTCTCTCTCTCTCTCTCTCTCTCTCTCTTTTTCTGTGTGTGTGTGTGTGTGTGTGTGACTATGTAACGTTATTCGTTGGTGTGTGTGTGGGGGGGGGGGGGGGTCACCTATCGTAGGATCGATCGGAAAATGTGTTGGGTTTTTTGAAGGAGTAGTCAAAGTGATGACAGCGAGTTTCCTGCTGGGGTTTTTTTCCCCGACCAGTAGAGCGCTCACAAAGTTCCTTTGGTCGCAGAATCGAACTTCCTCGATGGACACATTCCCTGATTTGGATTTTCCCGTTCCAACCAGAGTCTGGTTTATCAAATGTTGTGTTATGTCCTGTCTCTGGGAAAATCCAATAGTATATCCGATGATTTAATTAATTAATCAATTTGCTCTAGTCTCAAGATTTTTTTTTTATAAGGTAAACGAAAAAGAGTTAAACGATCGCGCATCAGCCTTTAATATGAACTGGGTGCGGGAACTGGTACAGCGCTCGCCTGATGCACGATTGATCTAGGATCGATTCCCGTCGGTGGGCCCATGGCGCTATTTCTCATTGCAGTCAGTGCTCCACAACTGGTGTAACAATGGCCGTGGTGTGTACTATCCTGTCTGTGGGATGGTGCATATAAAAGATCCCTTGCTGCTAATCAAAAAGAGTAGCCCATGGAGTGGCGACAGCGGGTTTCCACTCTCAATATATGTATGGTCCTAACCATATGTCTGACGTCATATAACCGTAAATACAATGAGTTGAGTGCGTCGTTAAATAAAATATTTCATTCCTTCCTTAATATGAGCTGTGTTAAAATCTCAGTGAATACACTGGAAATAATGGTTAGGTTTCAACAGAAGCAGGACTGGGCGAGTCAACTACTCGCCAACAATAGTCGGCGGTCAAATACGAATCCAGCTTAAAGGGACATTCCTGAGTTTGCTCCATTGTAAGATGTTTCCGACTAATAAAATATTTCTACGATTAAACTTACATATTAAATATATTTTCTTGTTTAGAATATCAGTGTCTGTATATTCAATGTGTTTCTGGTCGTCTTAATATTTGTAAGAAGCCCAAACTGGATTTTGTTTTCAAATAATTTCGTACGTACGAAAAAACAATATTTTAGGAAATAAAAGGAATTTTAACCTAGTACAAATATTAGAACGATCAGAAACACGTTTAATATACAGCCATTAATATTTTATGAAGAAAAATATATTTGATATGTAATTACAATCGTTAAAAAGTCTCTGTTAATCGATAACATCTTAAAAATTGCAGAAAAGTCAGGAATGTCCCTTTAACTCTTCCAAACAAGTGTCGAAAAACGGACTAATATGTTGGACCATATTGCCATTAAAAAAATGTTCCTATATTTTCCCCTGTCTATGGGAACCGTTTTAGTAAGCGTTAAATTAGGCCAGGCGATCTAAATACAATAAAGCCATCTATAGATCTTTGTAGCCCGAGTACTCTGCCGTTCGAGAGCTAGACGGACATTTGAACGGTATGATGAGAGCGATCATAACCGTATAGATGTCTGTCTAGCTCTCGAACGGCAGAGTAGGCCTACTCGGGCTAAGATCTTTCATGATAGTGCGTCCCCGCCATTGTGAAAACGATGCGTCCGGTCCCATATTATACCGTTATCGACCTCGGTGCTCTCAATACGCAGTGGGAACCGTATTCGTTAAAGGTGCATGATGCGATTTCATGGTACAATTGGTTTACATCAAAGGGGAACACAATTGTGAACTCAATAATAAAACAAAATTATGATCACAATAATAATAAAAATAATAATACAAAACAAACCTGAACTGACCAAGTTCAGTCAACCGTTTGTCGCTAATGTGTACGACTAGACCGTTTGTTACACATTACGCCAAATAGAAAGAAATGTTTTATTTAACGACGCACTCAACACATTTTTATTTACGGTTATAAGGCGTCAGACATATGGTTAAGGACCACACAGATATTGAGAGAGGAAACCCGCTGTCGTCACTTCATGGGCTACTCTTTTCGATCAGCAGCAAGGGGTCTTTTATATGCATCATCCCACAGACAGGGTAGTACATACCGCGGCCTTTGATATGTCAGTCCCAAATAGTAGAGGCAAAATATTACAGTTCCGTGACCATTTTACGAGGACAAAGGTTTGAAGGTGTTTCAAAGCCTTCTGAATAACCATATGTCTGACGCCATATAATATAACCATAAATAAAATGTGTTGAGTGCGTCGTTAAATAAAACATTTCCTTCCTTCATCTACCTTGGTTGCCACTGATACTGTGTTTTGATATGAGACTACTTAAAGCCGCACGCCCTAGTTCCATCCAGCGAAAATAAATTATAATTTTGGTTAATCTACAAACCTGTAACACACTTAGATCACGTTTTTATAAAATGGAGTGAAAAAGCAGGTTTTATATCGATAAATACCATGGGAATCCCCATGTCCCAGTTGCTTGAAATAATTTTGAAAGTTAGTATTCTGATGTCACCGGTAGATGTCGCTCGAAGCACAAAAATGCGTACGTCACGACAAATTTCACAGAGTGCGCACAGACTTGGGGTGCGTTCCTTTCACCTCTCCTGGACATGTTCCAACTGTTCTGTCCTGGACAGCGAAAGGAATGAGTTTGGAACAAGAAGTTACTTTACGAACATGGGTGCTTCTGTTTAGGAAGTGGCTGCTGCAGCAATCATGATACTTGAATGGGAATAAGACGACACTGACCATGTTGACTATACTACAGTGTTTGAAATAATAAATTATATATATTTTGTATTAACCATAATTAGCCTACATTTGCTATTCGGAACCAGGTACTAGTGCCTAACCTATTGTTATTAGCAATTAGATGCACCGTTTATTATTGGTGATGGTGGTGGGTGGTGGGTGGTAGTGGTAGTGGTAGTGGTGGTGGTGGTGGTGGTAGTAGTAGTAGTAGTAGTAGTAGTAGTAGTAGTAGTAGTAGTAGTAGTAGTAGTAGTAGTAGTAGTAGTAGTAATAGTAGTAGTAGTAGTCGTCGTCGTCGTCGTCAGGGGTGGAGAGGCACTTCCCCTCCCCAGGACGAAAATGTAAGATTTTTTTTCCTACTCTATTTAAATAAAGGTAACAATATAGCAGCGGGTTCCGTGATAGTCCTGATCTGATGTTGACTGCCTATATGACGGCCTCGGTGGCGCAGTGGTTATGCCACCGAACTACAGGCTGGTAGGTACAGGGTTGGCAGCCCGGTACCGGCTACACCAAGAATGAGTTCTTAAGGTCTGAATGGGTAGGTGTAAGACCACTACACCCTCTTCTCTCTCACTAACCACTAACCAACTAACTAACCCACTGTCCTAGACATACAGTTTTGATAGCTGAGGTGTGTGCCTAGGACAGCGTGCTTGAATCTTAATTGGATATAATCACGAAAATCCTGATTTCAACTATGTTTTAGGTAAATAAAAAAGGTTTAATTTCACTACCCTCAATAATGTCGATTTTATAGTATATATTCAATAACAGCCAGCAGGATATAACACTATAACAGCTAGGAGGATATAACATTATAACAGCTAGGAGGATATAATATTATAACAGCTATGAGGATAAAATATTATAACAGCTAGGAGGATATAACATTATAACAGCTAGGAGGATATAACATTATAACAGCTAGGAGGATAAAACATTATAACAGCTAGGAGGATATAACATTATAACAGCTAGGAGGATATAACATTATAACAGCTAGGAGGATATAACATTATAACAGCTATGAGGATAAAATATTATAACAGCTAGGAGGATATAACATTATAACAGCTAGGAGGATATAACATTATAACAGCTAGGAGGATATAACATTATAACAGCTAGGAGGATAAAATATTAACTCCCACCGTCTAACCAGAGTTAGACATAACACAGTAACTACTGAAGATACTAAGTCAGAAAGAAAGGAAGGAATGTTTTATTTAACGACGCACTCAACACATTTTATTTACGGTTATATTGCGTCAGACATATGGTTAAGGACCACATAGATTTTGATAGAGGAAACCCGCTGTCGCCACTTCATGGGCTACTCTTTCCGATTAGCAGCAAGGGATCTTTTATTTGCGCTTCCCACAGGCAGGATAGCACAAACGATGGCCTTTGTTGAACCAGTTATGGATCACTGGTCGGTGCAAGTGGTTTACACCTACCCATTGAGCCTTGCGGAGCACTCACTCAGGGTTTGGAGTCGGTATCTGGATTAAAAATCCCATGCCTCGACTGGGATCCGAACCCAGTACCTACCAGCCTGTAGACTGATGGCCTAACCACGACGCCACCGAGGCCGGTATACTAAGTCAGTTTCATACTCATAATCTGTATATAAAGAGGCGCGCGACGTAGCCCATTGGTAAAGCGTTCGCTTGATGCGCTGTCCGTCTAGGATCGATCCCCGTCGGTGGACCCATTGGGCTATTTCTCGTTCCAGCCAGTGCTCCATAACTGGTATGTACTATCCTATATGTGGGATGGTGCATATAAAAGATCCCTTGCTGTAACTAGAAAAGAGTAGCCCATGAAGTGGCGACAGCGGGTTTCATCTCCCAATATCTGTGTGGTCCTTAACCATATGTCCGACGCCATATAACCGTAAACAAAATGTGTTGAGTGTGTCGTTAAATAAAACATTTCCTTCCTATATATAAAGATTCAACGCAATACCGACAAAGCTGTATGTCAAAACAGTGGCCTAATTCACAAAGATCTCTCGCGCTCTGTTAAACAACAAAGCATCCTCTTTGTAAGTCTTTTAGCATTGAACTGCGAGATCGCAAAGTTGCGAGAGTTTAGTGAATTGGGCCCCTGATCATTTCACTATTTTCAGTGGTCAATGTTCCTTTAAGTCGAGCAGCATTAGCTCTGGCTCTTAGTGTTTACGTATTAACTACTGAGATGCATAATAGGAAGGAAGGAAATGATTTATTTAACGACGTACTCGACACATTTTATTTACGGTTATATGGCCTCAGACATATGGTTAAGGACCACACAGATTTTGATAGAGGAAACCCGTTGTCGCCACTTCATGGGCTACTCTTTTTGATTAGCAGCAAGGGATCTTTTATATGCACCATCCCATAGACAGGATAGCACATACCACGGCCTTTGATGTATTAGTCGTGGTGCACTGGCTGGAACGAGAAATAGCCCAATGGATCCACCGACAGGGATCGATCCTAGACAGACAGCGCATCAAGAGTAATATGGGCTAGCTCTGAATGAGCAAAACATTTCGCCAAATCATCTTTAAAATGCTAAATCACTGTTATTTCCACACACAAAAAAAAACATTTAGTACATGAAATTTGTTCGCCAAATCAAAATAAAATTCGCCAATTGTTCCTAAAATTCGCAAATGGCGAATTTGGCGAGTGGCAGAGCTAGCCCTGTGTGTGACCAACAATTGGT
>NC_054713.1:6667546-6775046 GCF_016097555.1 Gigantopelta aegis | reverse complement strand
AATAAAAAAATCTTTTTCTTTTCTTGTGACCTGAAATAGTTAAATGTTGGCGCAGATCCACGGGGTCAATGGGGTCTGGATCCCTCCCTACCCCCCACCCCCCGGCTCACGTCAAAATAAAGTGTCCCACTTGTTTAAAAGTGAATTTACCGCTAATATACAACTTCCATTTATGTAGTTGCTTGTAAACTCCCCCCCCCCCCCCCCCCAAACACATACACTTCAAAAGTTCCTGGATCCGCGCCTGATTTTGTGCCTTTAATTTTGTTTAACGAAGGTCTGTGCTTTTTATCCTTAGGTTGTGACTGATATCTATCAACAGCGCAATGACGAACGTTCGGAAGACACCGCCACGGACACGGAAACTACCGGAGAGGAATACGAGAGGGGACAGTGGGGAAACAAGGCCGAGTTTATTCTGTCGTGCATCGGTCTGTCGGTCGGTCTCGGAAACGTCTGGAGGTTTCCGTACTTGGCTTACGAAAATGGTGGTGGTTGGTAAAACTTCACTCCGAACTGTTTTTTAAAGGTGTCGACACACGATATGAGTGCCTCATACGAGAATAGCCAATTCCATACAAACTGATGAATCAAACCTCGAATATACGACAGTCGGCTATATGGCCAAGACGCCAGATTCGTCTTGTGGCGACTCTAATTATAGATGCATTTAATTAGTAATGAAGTCTTTAGTTTAAAAATAACCTTTGTCTTTTTGTTTTCCTTCTTTTTTATCTTCTCTATTTAACGTATTAGGTTTAATACAGAATTTCGGGAGGAAAAACTAATTTAAAGGCTCGCGGAATATTTATTCCTTCATTCATTCATGGGGCGGGATTTAGCTCAGTTGGTTGAGCGCTCGCTTGAGGTGCATGCTTCGCAGGATCGAACCACCTCGGTGGATCCATTCAACTGATTGGTTTTCCTCGTTCCAACCAGTGCACCACAACTGGTATATTAAAGGACGTGGTATGTGCTATCCTGTCTATGGGGAAAGTGCATAGAAAATATATCTTGCTGCAATAGGAAAAATGTAGCGGGTTTCCTCTGATGACTATGTGTTATAATTACCAAATATTTGACATCCAATAACCGATGATTAATAAATCAATGTGCTCTAGAGGTGTCGTTAAACAAAACAAACAATAAATTCTTGCTTCCTCTATAATATGAAGATAAAACAAGAAAACCATTTTCTATAAAGTAATACACGTTTAAATGTATGTTTAACTTGTTTTTTCAGCGGCGTTCGTTATCGCCTATCTTGTTCTACAGCTGTTGATTGGTAAACCAATGTACTTCATGGAGCTAGCAGTTGGCCAGTTTTCTGCTAAAGGTCCCACGGCTATCTGGCATATGAATCCCAGTGCTAAAGGTTTGTAGTAAGTCGAAAATATATTCTGTATCTACATTTATCACCCATATGGCTAAAAAATAGCTTGGTACATAACAAAGTGATACGTCCCACTAGAACGCCAAGTGGGACGTAACACTTCGTGACGTCATCGATTGGCGCAGTACAACCTTACAGGAACATTAACAAAATGAGTTGAGTAATAGAAGTTAAGTTAAGTTGTGGATAATAAACAGTATATTAAACTCACTACCATTTCGTATCATGTTTATGTAATTAACATGAAATTTCTATTATTAGTAGCATATGGTTAAAAATAGTTTGGTACATATCAAAGTGATATGTCCCACTAGAACGCCAAGTGGGATGTAACATTTCGACGGCACACGGTGACGTCATCGATTGGCACATTACAACTTTACAGGAACGTCAACCAAACGAGTTAAGTGATATAAATTAAAGATCGATTATGGGTAATAAATAGAATATTAAAATCGCTACCATTTCCTATCATGTTTATGTCCCTGGTGAAAATTATTTCACTCGGGACATAAACATGATACGAAATGGAATCTCGTTTAATATCCTATAACTATGCATATACAACTAACATATACTACCAATATGTAACCCGCTCTTTACATTAACAAGTTTAGATGGGCTTTGCTGGCCTAGCTAACACTGGGCTTTCCGAAAATAATACACCGCCGTGTAGATAGCCAACGACCATTAGCCGATACTGTACACACAGTCGCCGTGCAAATAGCCACCACTATGTTAAGTCAAAGATGGCGGCGACCACAGTGGTTGTATTTATGGAATTCATCTTTGTAAGCAGCATTTATCACAATGTTTGTACGGTAGTCGACTGGACATGAGTGTAAATTTAAAAAAAAAAAAAAATGTTTTTAATTCCAGGTGTTGGTATTGCCATGGCGGTCATCTCGCTAGATGTCGCTATTTTCTACAACGTCATCATGGCTTACACTCTGTATTATTTCTTTGCCTCCATGCAGACAACTCTTCCATGGACAGTTTGTAAAGAGGTGAGTCCTTTAATAAGTATATTGTCTTCCGGGTCATAGGTCAAACGCAAAAAAAAACCGCATGCTTATAGAGTGTTTTTGTTGGAGGCCGAGGGAATGGTGGGTTGTGAGGGGTGGGTTTTTTTTTGGTGGGGGATACTTTTTTTTTTTGGGGGGGGGGGGAGAGTGGGTGTTTGTGTTTTGTTGTTTTGGGGGTTGTTGCTTTTTTACTTTTGTGGGGTTTGGGTGTTGTTGGGTTTGGTTTTGGGTGTGTGTGTTTGTTTTGTTTTGTTAGTTTGTTTCTGTGTTTTGTTTTGTTTGTTTCTTGTTTTCTTGTATTGATTTTGTAGGGTCTCATTTCATTTTTACATTAGTATGTTAGTTAGTTAGTATGGTGAGACAAGACTGATTACGTAAAGTACCGATTACTTAAAACTGTAGCCTTGACGCTCAATCCTATAACATATTTTACTAATGCAAAACAAACACGTATACATACACGCACACGCACACGCGCACGCGCACGTGTGCATACACAAGCACACGCAAGCACACACTAAAGCTACAACTTTTAGTCATTCGTGTTTTTACAATCGGCAGACCCATATATTGTTTTCTCCCATCCCAACGATCACATCGAAGACCGTGGTATGTTGCAGGAAAGTGCATATAAAAGTACCCTTGCTTCTGATGAACAAATGTAGCTAAAATTCGGTCAACTAAGGGGCCGTCCATAATTTTCAACATTTTCACGAGCGTACAAACCGTAAGGGGGTTAAGGGGCCAGCGTACACCATTTTTGAAAATGAAAAATGTCGATCGACATTTTTCATTTGGGGATGTACACTTTTGAAAATTATGGACGGCCCCTAAGTACAATCACTTAAACAGCTCCAAATTATTTTCGATGAACCACTCCAAATTATGCGCAAAAATTGCCTCACGAAATTGCGCAAGCTATTTCATGTTTGGACTTAATCCTATGAGGCATTTTCAAACTTCAATAGCACCACAAACACCCCCGCGAAGTCAAATTTACCCATTAGCTCTATTTCTCTTTCGATGAACCGACCGGCCTCGGTGGCGTCGTGGTTAAGCCATCGGTCTACAGGCTAGTAGGTACTGGGTTCGGATCCCAGTCGAGGCATGGGATTTTTAATCCAGATACCGACTCCGAACCCTGAGTGAGTGCTCCGCAAGGCTCAGTGGGTAGGTGTAAACCACTTGCACCGACCAGTGATCCATAACTGGTTCAACAAAGGCCATGGTTTGTGCTATCCTGCCTGTGGGAAGCGCAAATAAAAGATCCCTTGCTGCTAATCGGAAAGAGTAGCCCGTGTAGTGGCGACAGCGGGTTTCATCTCAAAATCCGTATGGTCCTTAACCATATGTATGACGTCATATAACCGTAAATAAAATGTTTTGAGTGCGTCGTTAAATAAAACATTTCTTTCTTTCTTTTTCTTTCGATGAACCGCTCCAAATTATGCGCAAAATTACCTCATGAAAACTGCGATGATTTTAATATTTTAGACTTAATACGGGACATTCAAAATTCGATAGCACCAGGGCGGGATGTAGCTCGATGCGCGGTTGATCTGGGATCGATCCCCGTCGGTGGGCCCATTGGGCTATTTCTCGTTCAAGCCAGTGCACCACGACTAGTATATCAATGGCTGTGGTATGTACTACCCTGTCTATGGGATGGTGCATATAAAAGATCCCTTGCTGCTAATCGAAAAGAGTAGCCAATGAAGTGGCGACAGCTGGTTTTCTCTCTCAATATATGTGTGGTCCTCAACCATATGTCTGACGACATATAACCGTAAATTAAATGTGTTGAGTGCGTCGTTAAATAAAATATTTCTTTTCATAGCACCACAAATGCCCGCTCCCGCTACCGACATTGGTCGGGCTTCTGATGCTCTCTTGCACTTACCAAGGGGGCGCGACCCCCTCTTCCCACCCCACCTCACCCCCACTCCACCACCACCACCACTAACCTTTTCCCGTCTTGGACGGAGGAGCCGGTGAAAGTTGACATCTGCCCTCGTGACTGACGTGTGCTACAACAGTTTGCTCTGAACATGCACTTTAAAGAGACAGACCGTGCTTTTTAAACACAAATGCATATTTCTCACTGTGATGGTACATGCTCTTAATTTCTTTTCGCCTGTGGCGATATTAATTGTGTTAGAGGGCCGTGTGCAGTTCATTGCACTTATTCAGGTGGGCAACTTGTTACGTAATACTTCTGCGCGACAGTCCCCGATCGGTACGCCTAACACACAGCCCAGGTGCGGAGCCATGTGGCTAGTAGTTACGTAATATCTCCGGTAGTGCTGTTTATGGCCAGGGGATTGGTCGCGGATTGGTGACAGCCAGACTGACGATCAGAGAGAAAAATACCGACTCTGGTAGAGGTGGAATATCAGATGATAAGATTCGGTGCCGCGATTTAGCCCCAGGCGATATTCTGATTTTTATAATAAATAGCTAGAATTTTAGAGTTATGAGAGAAGCAAAAAGGACAGAACAAGGAAGGCTTCCCGGGAACGTTAGTCCGGTTGGACTTTGGTAAATATTTTATTTCTGCTCTGTTGTATAACCTTGATGTGACTGATGTGACTTTAAATATTTTAATACTGTATTATACCAATATTCTTTAGACAGTGTCTTCGGTCATCTGACGAAGTAAATCGTAGACTTTTTGTTCTAAATTTATACGAGTATTTGGTAATATAAAGCTTAGCCAGTCATCCTAGAAGACCTAGGTAAACTGTAGGTTATTGTCTTTATTGTGATAGGTACCAGTATTAATTCTGTGTTACAAGGTTACTGAATGAGTAGTAAGGGTTAATTAAACATTAACCAGTTAGGAATAGAGCTATAATTCCTTTATTAATTAAGTTCCCCTGGAAGCGGTTCTCAATTATCACACGTGTGGGTGTTGTGGCACGGTGAAGTGATTAGCATATTGTGTAATCTAAACACCTAGAGATTAACTAATTAAGTGATCAGTTCTGGGTTGTTATTATTGTTGTTATTAATTAACTACTGCGGCTGTACATTTGTCAGCGTAGGTTAATACAGATTCCAAAGTGTATTGTGTTTTTGTTGTGTTTTCTAGTGAACTAAACGTGCTATAATAATATATACTTATATAAGATCGTATCTCTGATCATACCTAGACGAGCCAAAGCGGTTTTGAACTGCCTGTTACAGAGAGATCTAATAGATATACAGTTAGGAGAGATATTTGGATAATCGTGTTTTATTCAGTTACGGGAATTATAGAATCCCCGTGACACTCACTATTAGAGCCGTTTATGATCACTGAAATCAAACATTACTTATATTTTATTGTTTAGATAATCCATTTCCGTACAACCGAAGTGTTTCTGGTCATCCTGGTGTTTCTAATACCACAAAATGCATTTTTCATATTTTTGAAAAACAGTGAATGACAGTTATGGAATCGAGTTTTAGTCTATTTTTAACGATATTTCACCGTTTCAAAGTCACGGAGCTTGTTTCACTCTCTTATAACGTTATCTAAATGTGTTACAGGTTTGTAACTTAACCAAACTTAGTGTTTATTTTTACGAGGTGAGTCATCCATTACCTGGTGATTGATCTATGCACTCTAGTGGTGTCAAACTTTTCACTTTGTTCCCTTTAGATACATTTATATGTCTGTTACGCTTGACTGCCTCCGCAGGGCAAATAATGCTATGTCATGACCTTGGATTTCACTCTTACGTCAGGGCTGTGCCTTGCGGGGAAGCTCATTTTTGTTTTCAAAACTGCACCGTTTTTTTGCGTACCAAAAGACTATCTTGGGGGCGGATCTAGGGTGAGGGTCTGAGGGGTCTGGACTCCCCTTCCTGCTCACGACTGAAAACAAAAATTGCACTTATTTTTAAGTGCAATGACTGCTAATATACAACTTCAATTTAAGTAGTTGCATGTAGACCCTCTTCCTGCTAAAAACAAATCCTGGATCGGCACCTGTCCCTATACTGTCACAGTGTCTCTTTATTTTTTTATTTTTTTTGGCACTGTCATCCTCACTTCTGTTAATTTAGATATGGCCCTGTAAAGTACATATTTGTTTACTGCGGTGCGCGGTTAGAATGGCGGAACAAAAGTGGGCGGATACGAATTAACATTCTAACACGGACACAACTACCAGTCTACGTAAAAACATTCTCGTTCGGTGGCCGCCATAATGCGTGTGTTTTTCCGTGTTGTCGTCTTTTTAAAAAGAAATGAATATAATACACTTTTTTTAATGACTCTGAAGCACGTTTTTTCGTTTCTTTCTAATTTAACTTGCAACAGAATAGTCCAAGCTATACGTTAAAGGTATATTGCCACAGACCATTGGCCTATTTAATGGCCCCAAAAAGTATTACCTGAAAAAATATACATTTGTTTTGTCCCTAAAAGTAAACCTTTTTTCAATCATCTACATAACTAGCCCGAGTACTCTGATGGTACGAGAGATAGACGGACATTTGGACAGTTATCAACGATCTCTAACATGTCAGAAAGAAAGAAATGTTTTATTTAACGACGCACTCAACACATTTTATTTACGGTTATATGGCGTCAGACATATGGTTAAGGACCACACAGATTTTGAGAGGAAACCCGCTGTCGCCACTACATGGGCTACTCTTCCGATTAGCAGCAAGGGATCTTTTATTTGCGCTTCCCACAGGCAGGATAGCACAAACCATGACCTTTGTTGAACCAGTTATGGATCACTGGTCGGTGCAAGTGGTTTACACCTACCCACTGAGCCTTGCGGAGCACTCACTCAGGGTTTGGAGTCGGTATCTGGATTCAAAATCCCATGCCTCGACTGGGATCCGAACCCAGTACCTACCAGCTTGTAGACCGATGGCCTGCCACCGAGGCCGGTCTAACATGTCAAAGACCAATATATATGAATTCTGTGCAATCGCTGCCAACCAAACGGTAGTCAAAGATTCCAGCTCTAATACAACAACAATCCTATGTTTGACGTTCAGTACCTTTACATCGATAATTTTCCAGTTCCTGCATTGAATAAAATTCATATATTAATCATTAATACACACTTTCACGAAGAAACCGGAACATTATTGAGAGGGTGACTGTCCTGGACAGAGGAGCAGTCCGAGGCCGGCACCTGTGCCCAGGACAGGCGTGCGCTACAACAGCTTGTTCTGAATGTGCACGTTAAACACTCTGACCTGACCTGACCTGACCTGTGACCTGACCTGACCTGAAAGGGTGACGGGACCCATGTAATCCCCTTTCTGGATCTGCCAATGATCAATGAAAACAATTAATTTAAAAACTAAATAAATAATAAAATACGTGCATTGAATGAGATAGTAAACTTATACATGTACATTAATTTATTTTACAAATATAAACATTTTAAACAGCGACAATTCCATCTAGTTAGGCCTTAAGCCCTAGTCACACTGTTAAGGATCATGTGGCCGGATCCACGACGGATGAAAACATCACGGATGACTCCGGATAGTGATCTATCCGCGGTCCCCTGCGGATGCACCACGGTTTAACTACGGTTTTCGACGAATAAACCAAGGATTATTAAGGATAGGGGTTAGTCGACAACGGGAAGCGCCACGGGTTGCTACGGATCGCTAAGGATCGATACAGTTTAGTACGGACCACAATGGATTGTCATGAATGATGCCGGATCATATCCGTGGCTAACGCGGCGTCCTGATCCTTGACAGTGTGACGGGGACTTTAGCTCAAGTACACTACCGTTCGAGAGCTAGACGGACATTTGAACGGTTATAATCCTCTGGCTAGTTATAGTCAGGAAAGTATTACCTTTCTGATGGGTTTTTTTTCACCCATTAATATGCTATTTTTCCTATTGTTATAAAGCAAAAATATTATTTTCATGATTCACTGAATTAAAATGATATTGTATTGTCATGACAGTTGTGCCTGAACTATAGAGGTGACACATTTCAAAAAAATATGTGTGTCTTTTAACAAATATTTAGGGTTAATATACTTTTATTTTAATAGTTGCATACAAAGGGGTCATCTTGACCTTGTGTCGACTTTGTGACCCATAAACAGCATTTGTCAACCGGTTTTATTTTAATCAGTAATGTGTAAATAACCCTTTCCACGTGGTTGTCAGCTTTTAAACATTTTGGTTTATCAGAACTATTTTTTGTTTGTTTTTGATATTGACCTAACTATTAGGCACCTTTTTTTTCTTTTCTTTCTTTAGCTTCGTAAGTACTTTTATTATGCAATAAAAAGATCCGCTCAAAAATTTACGGTCAATTTTGTATGTAATTATACTAAAATTGTCCTCGCAGTTTAGGGGGACATCCTGTTTTATTCATGGTATGTTACCATGGCGGCATTTACCTGCGATGTTTACAGAACCGGTTCACCTATCACTGCAAACACTAAACAGTACATGAAAGTTGTTTGAACTGAAAAACTTGTGAGACCATGTGCATGTCACGTCTCAGTCACGTGACTAGTTTTTTTCAGTTGTCATTTTAAAGGTGCAGTCTCGGCTAACTATGATTGTAACAGCATATTATAACACTAGTGCAAAATATAAACACAAGCATGTTGCTAAAGAGACTGTCATTCATTTATCAAACCCACAGGTTTAAAATCCAGAGATCGGCCCCGGGACAGACATGCTCGAAACCGTAGTGGTATGTGAGCATGACCAAACATTACCTGAATCTCAACGGTTCAAAATATTTGGGTATGGCGCCACACCCGTTTTACCCGTTTAACAATGAAAAATATGCCGTAGTGTGTAAAGACTTGTGTTTGTGACTTTAAGTTATTTTCGTGCTTATATCCGATTACGGTTCAAGCACGATGTCCTGAACACACACCTCAGCTATCTGGGCCGCCTGTTCAATGAATGAATGAATGAATTTTTAACGACACCCCAGCACGAAAAGTACATCGGCTATTGGGTGTCAAACTATGGTAATGCTAACAAATGATGATCAACATCAATATAAAAAGATTTAAATAAAAACACAGTGTAAAGAACTGTTACACCCCTGCACCACGGTGAGGTTACAGTACGTGCGGGGGTGGGGGTGGGAGGGGTGGGCGGGGGGCTGTTCAAGACAGCTGGTTAGTGGTTAGTGAGACAAGTATATGTAGTGGCCATACATCTACCCACTCACTGATCAGTCGTTAAATCTCGCCTTGTGTGGGAGCCGATACCGCGATTCGAACCCATTATCTACCAGCCTTACGTTCCATGCTTTAACCACTAAACTGATGTGGCAGATTAGGGCCATTGTAATCTAGTGGAGAATGTACGAGTAAGTGTGGCCAGTACCGCGATTCGAACCCATTACCTACCAGTCTTACGTCCCATTGTTTAACTACTAAACTGCTGTGGCAGGTTGATGCCATTGTAATCTAGTGGAGAATGTACGAGTAAGTGTGGCCAGTACCGAGATTCGAACCCATTATCTACCAGCCGTACGTCCCATGGTTTAACCACTAAACTGCTGTGGCAGGTTGATGCCATTGTAATCTAGTGGAGAATATACGAGTAAGTGTGGATTCGTAAAAAATAATTCACGAGTACTGTAGTTAATTATGTTTCTCGAGTCAACACTTTCGAGAACATTCTCCAAATTCATCAATTATTCATTAAATTTTTAAAGTGGATGCCAAATTATGTAATTATGTATATATATATATATATATATATATATATATATATATATATATATATATATATATATATATATATATATATATATATATAAGAAGGATAACTTTTAAAAAAATCCTAATTGACAGAATCCTTTCGGTCTTAACCTGGACAACGTAGTCCATAAGAATGGTAAGGCGCTCGCTTGATGCGCGGTCGGTCTATGATCGATCCACGTTGGGAAATGTTTTGTTCCAGCCAGTGCACCACGATTGGTATATCAAAGGCCGTAGTATGTGCTATCCTTTCTGTGGGATGGTGCATATAAAAGATCCCTTGCTGCTTTAATATTTAAAAAACAATATTGTGCTTTTAAAGGTCCGTGTCCTATTTGAATAGTGTATAGTGAAGCCTCTCAAGACCGGACCCTCTGTAAACCGGAATTTCCTTAAAACCGGACATTTAACAGAGTCCGTTTTTAAAAATCAGTAAAGAACGTAACATCCCTAAACCGAAGCCTTCTTAAAACCGGACAATTGTCTTGGTTGCAAGGGTGTCCGGTTTAGAGGGGTTTCACTGTATAAAACTTTAGACTCAAATCTCTAATGACGACACATGCAAACAATTTGATGGCGTTGCCATGGTGTTAGGATCTCAGATTCGTATTAGAATATTGACTCTAGAACTAATTTTTATAAGTACACCGCCTGGCCGAAACTTACGGTATACCATTTCACGCTTAGAAAATAAATTGTTGTAGGTAATGTATTCTTAGTTCTAATAGTTTAAATTACAAAAAGACACTGCGTCGAGGTGGTGGCGCTGACATTATTTATTATGATGACTCAGCTGATTTCCTATTCTTTTGTTGCTTTTTTGTAGGTGGGTTTTGTGTGTGTGTGTGGGTTTGTGTGTGTGTGTTGTTTTGTAGGTGTGTGTGTGTGTGTGTGTGTGTGTGTGTGTGTGTGTGTGTTTACTTGTGGGTTTTTAGTTTTGTTTTTGTTTTGGGGGGGTTTTAGGGGATTTTTGTGTGTGTTTTTGGTCGGGATTATTTTGGGGGTTTTGTTTGTTGGGGGGGTTTTATAAGTTTTTTTTCTTTCTTTCTTTCTTTTTTCTTTTAAACTACTTTTTGAAAATAAATTCCGCGGCATCATCAGGATCTTTAATTGATCGTTGAAATATTATCATAAATTTGCTTCTTTCTAGATACCATTTTATAATTTTGAGATGGGGAAAGTGCGGGCGAATTTGTTGTCGGTCAATCATTTCAAAATAAATCTGTATGAACCAATGTGATCATATTAATATATTAATATATATAAACGATAAAAACAGATTTTAGTCAGAAGTAATGCTATAAGAGAACCAAGTACTGAAAGGTGAAAGTTTGTTTTGTTTAACGACACCACTAGAGCAAATTGTTTTATTTATCATTGACTATTGGATGACAAACATTTGGTAATTCTGCCATAATATTCTTAGAGAGAAAACCCGCTACATTGTTTCATTAGTAGCAAGGGATTTTTTTTTTTTATGCGCCATCCTACAGACAGGATAGTACACACCACGGCCTTTGGTATACCAGTAGTGGTGCACTGGCTGGAACAAGAAATGGGCCCACCGACGGGGATCGATCCCACGCGGACCGCGCTTTACCACTCGGCTTTCATCCCGCCATGAACCAAGTACTTAAGCAGTGGGTTAGTTGTTAGTTGTTCGTGGTTAGAGAGAGAGAAACAGGAAGGTGTAGTGGTCATACACCTACCCACTGAGTCGTTAAAACTCGCTCTGGGTGAGAGCCGGTAACAGGCTCCGAACCCAGTACCTGCCAGCCTTATGTCCTATGTGGCGTCACCACCACGACACCACCGAGGCCGGTTTGGTTAGTGATAGAGAATTAAGACTTCTCCCAGAATTTCACAATATATTTTTTTTATACAACAGGATGTTTGTGGATCTATAACACTCCTTACATATTTATGACCAATAAATTTTATTACCCCAGATCACTGGCAATGTCAAGGTTGGGTTGCCTTGAGTCATCGTCTTACAAATGTACAATAATAATAAAATTGTAACATATTTCATATATACATGTATGCACACATACACATACATATAGATACATACACACACATACACACATACATACACACACACACACACACACACACACACACACACACACACACACACACATACATACATATATATATATATATATATATATATATATACACACACACACAGACATACACATACACATATACATATACATACACATACATATACATATACATATACATATACACACATACATACACATACATACACATACATATACATAGACAAAACCACATATATGCAGTTTTTTATTTATTACATACCCTAAATTGGAATTTTTTTTCCAAAGAATAATTTAAAAATTTTAACACTGCTAGCTAATGACGGGGATTTCTAAATGTACTAGGTCAGCTGTGTTACTACGCGGACCGAAGAACCACCAATTATTACACATATGAATATAGTTATATTTAATAAGAAATAAGAAAGAACGAGTGAAAAGTTACCTATAGCCTAATTTTAATGATATTGTTTGAAATGCGTTTTAAAGACAATTCAATAGCTAAAATTCACGAACAATATAATATTTAATTTGCTCGTAATACGTCAGAAAACCTTCAGCGTGCCAGTTTTATCAACGAAGAAAAATGTCAAGAATTGTTCACTCAGTGTCTGAGTCGTCATCGGTGTGTTTTCTTTTATTGATGTTCATGGAATTATTCGTTGCTGAAAAGTTTAAGTTTATATTAAATGTGCCTCCATAAATCATCGCTCCACTGAATAATCCGGTTGACAGTACATTCAAGTTTTCTACATGAGGAGACGGTGCATGCGACGGCATTGTTGCTAAAGTCGACGACAGTCACTTTTCACACCCTTCTTTTGGCTTCGTACACAATAAATATAGCATATCTTACCGTAATTTCACTAGAAATCCATAGTTCGTAAAAGGTACAATTTTTTAATCACAAGATTTTGTTCAAACACATCCAGGTGCATTAGTAATATTAAAAAAAAAAAAAATTCAATAGCAATTTTACATTGGAATTTTTCTAAAAAGGAAACGTCATGTACCCAGTTTATGGTTATTGTAAGGAGATGCAAAGTGACGTCATTGGAATACTGACGTCATTTAAATTCAAAATTAGCTGTATTATTACAATGCTGCGCCACATTAAAATAAAAACTAGTCTACTAACCTTGACCCCTGTCAAATTCCTATAACAAGCAGACAACGCTGTTTACAGGTCGGTACTCTTTTTTTTTTTCTCATAGTTCTGGACAAAATATTAATTTGAAGTTTTGAAAGATGAAAGAAATAAAAGGTACCTTTTGTCAAATATATCATATCACAAAATTACGGTTGGAGATGTTTTATTTATTGAATAAGAATAAGAATTGTGTACGAAGCCAAAACAAGGGTCCAAAATGTGACTGTCATCGACCTTAACTATTGTGGATTAAAAGCTCGTTGGTTAGTAGTGTTCCCGTCTCAAGTTTTGGTATCGCGCTCATTAAATTGTAAATATTTGTCACCGTTTTCGTCTGTTTTCACTTCAAATTTTCCACAAAAAAAGCATTTTAAACAAACCAAGCACAAACTTTGTTTACATATCGCGAAGGGCATTCCCGGTAACCATGTGCTATAAATAGTAGCGTTGAATACGGTATAGTTCCGGCAGTTGAGTTGAATACGGAAAAGTATGTTTCATTTTTGTATTCAGGGCTGTATTTATATAGTAAGATTTAATGGGTATGTAATAAATGTACACATATATCGCTAAAGATCAAAAGGCGTCCTAAGTCAAGAAGCGTCCTATTTTACGTACGGCTTGTTTATTACGAATCTGCGCGCGCGTGAACTTTGACAACACAATTAATTCTGAATCAGGAAGTACTTGCTACCGATAAAGAAAAAAAAAGAAGGAAAAAATGGGTAAAAAGTTATTTTTATACAAAATGCATTATAGACGATCGTTATTTTAAATAGTAGCATCGAATAAAATCATATGCTACATTGATACCTACCTGCATCTAAATAATCAGCACTTGTCAACAGTGAAAGAATCCTGTCGCTGTCATGTCTGCTTTCGGGTCAGGTCACGTGACGTATGTAGTCTTTCAAGAAAAAATTAATTATGGAAGCCCATCTTACCTATAGGATGCTTTCCGATTCAGGCCTTGGAATGTACACATTCAAATGTGGCATGTGTTTTATCTATCGACAGAATACACTTGTAAGGTCATAAACATTTTATTAATTGATATTTGTAGTTAATTGAATAAGGTACTAGATCAAATAATCAAACTGATCGTGCGATTACAATGCGTGTGCGTTGTAGCCATTTTCCCGTTAATATGACGCTTCACGATCCTTCGAGGATACACACATACACACATATACATGCATATACGGGTATATACATACATACATACATATATGATACATATGGTAATTACATTCATTTCATTTGTCGTCTATATTGCACAGGCATATCCATATTTGAGGGGTTTTTTTATGATCTGAGGGTCAAAATGGATAGATAAAACGAGCATAGAGGGGAGAAAAGAAAGGGAAAAGGGAAAGAAAGGATAGAAAGGAAAGGTTTGTCTATCAACACCCAAATGTTTTGGGGTTTTGCTAAATAACTGCTTTAAGTGGGTGTCTAATGTAGTAAGAACATCACTTGGTATCCTAGAAATATGAATGAAGTATGGTAAAAATAGGCTAGCTTCAAAAAGAAGAATGGAAAACAGTTTTTTTTATTTGATTTTGTTTTTTTTCCAAACAAGTTACAAAGTTGTTGGGTTTTTTGTTTATTGTGTTGTTTTTTCTGTTATATTTTTAAAGCAGACTATAAAGAAAGAAAAGGTTACACTCCTTATAAAAAGAAATATTTAGAATGTTATGTAGGCCAATCAGCACTAAAACGGTTAAGCCACTTTCCCCAACGTTCGTCGAATTTTTGATACTCACAATTTTTAAAATATATATATCTTTTTATTTGAAATTTGTTTTGTAATTTCTTTTTTATAACATTAAAATTAAGACTGTTGTTTAGAATTTTCATACTATAAAAGTGATATTTTATATTGATTATTAACCAGTTAATTACTTGGTTCATATCACTGTTTATCATACCAAACATAACTGTATGCTTATTCAGAGAAATTCTAACGTCAATTTTTTTCAAATATCCATTTCTCCAATGCATTCCATATATATTTTATTTTATCGCAATCATAAAACAAGTGTTGTAAGGTTTCAGGGACATTTTTACAAAAACTACACTTATTTGAATCTACATAGTGTATCATCTGTAAGAAACAATTTGTAGCTAAAATCCGATGGAGCAATCGATACTGAAACCATAACAGGGTTGTATCTTTTACACATTTGAAGTGTAGAGCATAAAACTTTTCCCATATACAACAATCATATGTTAAACCCTTAGATGCATATTTTGTTTGTGACTTTGGTATTACATATTTATTATTTAAAATATTGTACAAATCTTTACTTCTCGTGTTTTCATTTAGCATAATTTTCATTTTAAAAGGTAATATAGGTATTTTTGTAGGGGTGAATGTTGTATTGCTAATGTTTTGTGATGAGTGTAAGAAAGATTTTACAGCATTCACTAGCGATGCGTAATTTAAAAAGTTTGTCTTTAGGTCATATCTTCCTTTAAAAGTAATATAATCAAAAATGTTTCCTTCATCATCAAGTAAGTCATTTATGAACAAAATCCCTTTGTTTATATACTTGATATACACAAATGGTTTATTGTCTTTTAGTATTTTTGTATTGTACCAAATATTCAGTCCTTGTATATCTTCTGTATTTTTAAGATTTTGGTTTTTATGTATTAACAGCCAGCTGATAAGTACATCTTTCCAAAACCTATTTTGGATATTTTTGTGCTTTAATATAATGAAATAATCTCCATGAATAATAAGATCTTTTGTAGTCAGACCGGTGGTTGACTTAAATAAATTTACCCATTTTGTGTTGTTTAGAAAAAGTCTTCTCATCCAAGACGAGGTCATATTATGATGTATATTTGGCATTTTTAAACCACCATATTTGTAATCTTGTGTTAATATATCTCGCTTAATTTTTTCGGGTTTATTTAGCCAAATAAATTTGAAAAACATTTTATTTAAATCTTCTATAATGTGTTTTGGTGGATTTGGTAATGATATTAATAAGTATGTGATTTTAGGTATTATTAAAGTTTTGAGAATTGTAATTCTTCCTAATGCTGTAAGCTTTCCCACACGGACCGCGCATATAACGAGCGCTTTACCACTAGGCTACATCCCGCCAGGAACCAAGTACTTAAGCAGTGGGTTAGTTGTTAGTTGTTCGTGGTTAGAGAGAGAGAGAGAAACAAGAGGGTGTAGTGGTCATACACCTACCCACTGAGTCGTTAAAACTCGCTCTGGGTGAGAGCCGGTAACGGGTTCCGAACCCAGTACCTGCCAGCCTTATGTCCTATGTGGCGTCACCACCACGACACCACCGAGGCCGGTTTGGTTAGTGATAGAGAAGTATGACTTCTCCCAGAATTTCACAATATATTTTTTATATACAACAGGATGTTTGTAGATCTATAACACTCCTTACATATTTATGACCAATGGCAAGACTGCCAATATTTACTGTTCTATCAAAATGTTATCAGAATGTTATGTGGTGTAGTACTTCCTAGTAATCTTTGGTCCTGGATAATAAATTATAGTCCGTTTGTGTCACACGTGTCATGTAGTCCAAATATCACACGCTGGGTGATATACTCTTCAAAAACCCCAAAAAACTTGACATTGGTAAACATAATGCTATCGGATTATTTTTACAGAATCAAAGACATCGTAAAGACAATTAAGTAAGTGAGCGAATGATGATGCAAAAACATTAGAAAAGACGTTCGATTCGCATAAACGTATCCATATTTAACGTTTGTACTGAAACGCAAAAAACAACCCTCAGAGAAGCACGTGCATCATGAAGTTCTGTAACTTTGCATGCCGAACCTTCCGTTGGTGGGGCATAAAAAGCTAGATCAGCAGTGGTTCAAACAGACTGCATAACGACAGTGTAGGTAACGCAATAATGCCAAGATTGACGTCAGCTCAACGCAATAATGCCAATGGGAAATTGCAAGCAGGGACAACCTAGTTCATCAAGATAAACGTCTCCGGCACGATATTTATTATTGTGATGTTTATTGCTGTGCCGTAAATGTCAAAATGTTAAAAAACGGACCGTAGATGTTTACCTTGGTGAACTAGGGACAACCCAACAAGCTGCGGCAAGGCACTTTGGCTTCTCCAGACAGTCCATCTCTGTTTTATAGGCACGGTATAACACCACTCAAAGTGTTAATGACAGGCCACGGTCAGGTCGTCCCAGAGTAACCACCGCCGCTCAAGATCTATACATCCGGGTGCTTCATCTTCGAAATCGAACCACAACAGCAACAACTACAGCGACACAAATCCCTGAATTTCTGACCAGACAGTTCGTAATCGGCTGAGGGAGGCAGGAATTTTCCCTAGAAGACCAGTGCGACGTAACGTTTTGACTCCACAGCAGAGGGTGAGATGAACACGTTTTCTCCTGTCACGTGCTGATAGACGCGCACGTGTCTATAGACGTTGAGGGGAATGTTATGCTCCAAACTGCGTTTTGGTGGTGTTAGTGTCATGGTGTGGGCAGGAATCTATCATGGTGGTAGGACGGCTCTTGAGCATGTGGCAGGTGCACGGACAGGCATCAGATATCGAGACGAGATCCAGCAGCATCACGTCATTCCGCTAATGAACGTCAACGGTTGAATGTTTCAGCATGACAAAGCCAGAGCACATGTTGCATGTGTTAGTCAGGAGTTTCTGCAGCACCACAACATCCAGACATTACAATTTTCTGCCCATTCGCCGGGTTTAAACCCAGTAGAACATCTATGGGATGCACTGGATCAGCGTGTTCACCGGAGGAATCCACCACCCCAGACACTTCCGCAACTTCTTACGGTACTTCAGCATGATTGGCAGAACATTCCACAATGTGTTGTGCAACATTTGATTACTTCCATGCATCACCGTTGTCATGCTATCATCAGGACTCTGGTGGTCATAACCGATACAGACATTTTGCCCACTCCTATGTCACACATATGCCTCTTTCAGGTGGATTCCCATAGATACTGTTTCGGACATGTACAGAGTAATCCCTTTCCAATGACATCTTGATCTTTGATGGCTTGTATCATGTCTACCTTTTTCTTTTCTTTTTTAATTAAGCTTTGAAAATCAATGTCAAGTTTCATTTTTTGAAGAGTATATATTGTATTTCACAAATGTATAATATTTTGTAGGATTCTTAAGGCAACATCACATGATAGGAGAATAACCACAAAAATAGCCGATTGTGACAAGACATACAGTCTTTCTGTGCAATCTGTTATTCTTGTACGATGCACTCATACAGTGTGACGTCGCATTTATTTTATTTTCTTAAAGAAAAAAAAGAGACAATTCAAAATTAAACTCACACACACATGCGCATCCTGCTTCTGAAAGCCCCCATTTTGAAATGCACCCTCCCAAAACAAATCCTGGATCCACCCCCGTCTCATCGGCCACGATATCTCAGGACGATGTAGAACTTGATTTCTTGGCATTTGAAGCACACCGCATATTATAAAATATTAAATAAGAAAGATAAGCATGTTGGCTATTTTAAGGATACTTTAAAATCGATAATTCTTAGTGGTGTCATTAAAAAAAAACACTTTTAACTTGAAAAATCAATACATTTAATATTGTGTGGTGGGCAGTCAATGAATTTGAATCGGACACTAATTTCCCTTAATTTTATTAATATTATCGTCGTCATAATCATCACCATCAACAACAACATCATCATCACCACCATCAACAACAACAACATCACCACCACCATCAACAACAACATCATCACCACCATCGTCATCATCATTGTCATCAACAACAACAACATTATCATCATAATCGACATCATCATCATTAACAAAATCATCATCATTATCATAGCCATCCTCGTCATCATCAACAGCAACAACAAAATAGTAGTTTTTACATTTTTTTCTTTCGTTTTTTTTTACTTGTTTATTTGATTGTTTGTTATTTTAGGGCTGGGAGAACTGTGTTACCACAAGAGTTGCGCCCCCTGCATTCTGCACGGGTAACGCCACCTATGACGCTTTACTTGACGCCTGCCGGTGTACTGGGAACTACTCTATCGATTCAATCCTCACCGTGAACTGCACGAACCTTACTTACACAGGCAAACCCATTACTGCCTCGGAGCACTTTTTCTTGTAAGATTTTAAAGGTGCATTTTCGATTATATTTTTAAGGTTAATGTTTAGATTTCGTCTTGTTAAAGTATTACGGACAAGCCAACCAGTATATTTTCTTCTTGTTAAAACAATAGGAATATGTTTCTTGTTAAATCATTAAAAATAGATAATACAGTTTAATTGTATCATTAAGAACAAATCATCGGGCAGTTTAAATTTCTTATTTTTAAAGCGCAAAAAAAGATCATCTACTTTAGATTTCTTCTTTTTAAAGCATCAAGAATGGAGCATCCAGTTTAATTTCTTTTAAAGAATTAAGAATACATCGTTCAGTTTAGTTTTCTCTTAAAGAGTTCTTGCTGCACCCCTCTCTCTCTCTCTCTCTCCCTACCCCCTTCTCTCTCTCTCTCTCTCTCTCTCTCTCTCTCTCTCTCTCTCTCTCTCTCTCTCTCTCTCTCTCTCTCTCTCTCTCTCTCTCTCTCTCTTTCTGCTGAGTGTAAAATAAAATATAAAATATTGCGTTATACACGAATAGCTATATTTTAAGTGTCACCAAATGATTTATACTTATGTTTGTGCTTAAATCCAATTACGGTTCAAACGCACTGTCCTGGGCACACACCTCAGCTATCTGGGCTGTCTGCCCAGGACAGTAGTGGGCTAGTGGTTAATGAGAGAAAAGTCGGTGTAGTGACCTTACACCTAGCTACTGAGTCGTTAAACTTGGCTCTGCCAAGGTGAGAGCCGGTACCGGGAGGCGAACCCAGTACCAACCAGCCTCAATTCCGATGGCTTAACCACGACACCATCGAGGTATGTTTATTAGGTCAGGTCAGGTCTTAGAGTTTAACGTGCACTTACAGAGAAAGCTGTTGTAGCGCACGCCTGTCATGGGCGCATGTGTGGACTTTCGCCGGCTCCTCAGTCCAGGACAGGAAAGGGGTTGGGGTGGGCAGGAGAAGAGACCACCCGCACTGGCAAGTCCAATAGATCACCAGCAGCCCGACCAATGTCGGTAGAGGACAGTGTTAATGAATTTTGAATGTACCGTAGGATTAAGTCCAAAATATAAAAATGTGCGTAGTTTTCATGAGGTAGTTTGGCGCATAATTTAGAATGGTTCATCGAAACGAAATGGAGTTATTTGAGTAATTTTTACCTAGTTTGTCGAATTGTAGCTAATACTGGAACCGTGCCTATATTTATTACTTTTGCTTTCTTTGTGTAGTCGCGAGGTGATCCAACGGTCATCAGGCTTGGAACCGGAAAACTTTGGCTACCCGTCGTGGAAACTTCTCCTCTGTCTTGTACTGTCCTGGGTCGTCGTAGTTCTCTGTCTTATCAAGGGAGTCAAGTCTTCCGGAAAAGTAGGTCTTTCACATTTTAAAACTTAACGCATTAAAAAAAAGCAAAAAAAAAAAAGCAAGAGATTGATAGTTGCTTTTCTTACACATCCATTAGTGAGAACATCGTTCGTTATTTTTTTTAATATAGCATATACTTATTTTTGATAACACATACTTGTTAACACATGGGGGCGAAACCTCTTTAAACCGGACACCCTCGTAACATAGTAAAAGGTCCGGTTTTAAGAGGTGTCCGGTTTAGAGCGGTTATTTTCTCTACTGATTTTTTAAAAAAGGACCGTGAAAAATGTCCGGTTTTGGAGGAATTCGTGGTTACAGAGGGTCCGGTTTTGAGAGGTTTCACTGTAATTTGTTAAGAAAAATTTTTATCAGTCGCCTAATGGTCTACCGGCCTCGGTGGCGTCGTGGCAGGTCATCGGTCTACAGGCTGGTAGGTACTGGGTTCGGATCCTAGTCGAGGCATAGGATTTTTAATCCAGATACCGACTCCAAACCCTGAGTGAGTGCTCCGCAAGGGTCAATGGGTAGGTGTAAACCACTTGCACCGACCAGTGATCCATAACTGGTTCAACAAAGGCCATGGTTTGTGCTATCCTGCCTGTGGGAAGTGCAAATAAAAGATCCCTTGCTGCCTGTCATAAAAGAGTAGCCTATGTGGCGACAGCGGGTTTCCTCTCAAAATCTGTGTGGTCCTTAACCATTTATCTGACGCCATATAACCGTAAATAAAATGTGTTGAGTGTGTCGTTAAATAAAACATTTCTTTCTTTCCTAATGGTCTAACCATATATAGCTTTATCATGTACAGTTAGAGATCAAGTTTAACTTTTATGTGGCTCCATGCACCACGACTGGTATATCAAAGGTCGTGGCATCATGTGCTTTCCTGCCTTTGGGATGGTGCATATAAAAGATCCCTTGCTGCATTAGGAAAAATGTAGCGGGTTTCCTCTGATGACTATGTGTCAGAATTACTAAATGTTTGACATCCAATAGCCGATGATTAATAAATCAATGTGCTCCAGTGGTGTCGTTAAACAAAACAAAAAATTTCATGTGGCTTTAGCCATTTTTCACAGTTATGGCCAAATCAAGTTTGACTTTCATGAGAATTTATTAAAGGGATATAACTGTTAAAAATGGAATTTATCCATGTTTTACATAGTTATAGCCCTTGAACTTACGCGTCATGAAAAATTTACATTTGTTTTGTTTAACGACACCACTAGAGCACATTGATTTATTAATTGTTGGCTATTGGATGTCAAACATTTGGTAATTTTGACATATGGTCTTAGAGAGGAAACCCGCTACATTTTTCCATTAGTAGCAAGAGATCTTTTATATACACTTTCCAACAGACGGCATATACCACGGTCTTTGGCTGTAACGAACAATAGCCCAATGGGTCCATCGACGGGGATCGATCCTAGACCGACCATGGATTAGGCGTGTGCTTTACCACTGGGCTATATTCCGCCCCCTGGGAGTTATGAACATGTGTGGGGCCATATAAGGGACGTGTTAGCAAGTTGTTTAAAAACATATCCAATGGGTGAAAGCGAGTGGGATACATTTTTAAACAACGAGCTGTAAGATAAATGGTATCTAACGGACACAAATGTAGTATTCTATTTCTTACATATCTTCAGAAAACAGTTTTAATAGTCAATTTCAGGTTAACTTGTACACCTAGTGATCGATTTCTATCATGCTTTTTCATTTGATGGTATGACACTGGTGACCTGGTCATCACCTAGGTGCAGCCAGTCGTATGCCTGTAAATGTTATCGTAAAATAATGCTCTCACCAAAGGGTGTATAAGAAAATCCCTTAAAACAACCTTCCTTTTCTTTGAGGGCGAGACGTAGCCTGGTGGTAAAGGGCTATTTCTCGTTCCAGCCAGTGCACTACGACTTGTTTACCAAATGCCGTGGTATGTGCTATCCTGTCTGTGGGATGGTGCATATAAAAGATCCCTTGTTACTAATCGAAAAGAGTAGCCCATGAAGTGGCGACAGCGGGTTTCCTCTCTCAATATCTGTGTGGTCCTTAACCATATGTCTGATGCCATATAACCGTAAATAAAATGTGTTGAGTGCGTCGTTAAACAAAACATTTTCTTCCTTCCTTAACCATATGTCCGACGCCATATAACCGTAAGTTGAGTGCGTCATTAAATAAAACATTTCCTTTCCATATAACCGTAAATAAAATGTGTTGAGTGCATTGTTAAATAAAACATTTCTTTTCTTTTCTTTGCGTTCAGGTTGTCTACTTCACTGCTACGTTTCCTTACGTCATTCTCATAATCCTGCTTATACGAGGCTCGCTGCTAGAGGGCGCTATAGACGGGGTGATATATTTCATAGTGCCCAAGTGGGAGAAGCTGCTGGATTTGAAAGTAAGATCATGTTTTATAACACGTATAAATCAAATATCGTATGTACTAATTAACACTTATTTGTGTTGGAGTGTACTGGCATAGTACTTCATTTTAACCTTTAATTTAAGCTGCTGGATTTGAATATCCTAGAGAAAAAACAAACAGAAACCGTAAATATTCATGAACATGTATTAATTAATTATGGGGCTGGAATGACACTGATGTTTTTATAAGTATTTTAATCATGCCACCTCTGAAAGCAAAAAGATGAAAAGACAAAGGAACACACCAAGTAAAACTTTTTGAAAGCACCAAGTAAATACAGAATATGTAAAAACTCTCAATATCAAGTTTAGACCTCGTCGACAGACATTTACTTCTAGGCGCCTTTTTGGATGCAATACAATTCAGGTGGAGCTGAATTAATTTCCAGGTGTATATCTGTCTTAGCTGGTGTGTAGAATATGTAAAAACTCTCAATATTAAGTTTAGACCTCGTCGACACAGACATTTACTTCTAGGCGCCTTTTTGGATGCAATACAATTCAGGTGGAGCTGAATTAATTTCCAGGTGTATATCTGTCTTAGCTGGTGTGTAGAATATGTAAAAACTCTCAATATTAAGTTTAGACCTCGTCGACACAGACATTTACTTCTAGGCCCCTTTTTGGATGCAATACAATTCAGGTGGAGCTTAATTAATTTTTAGGTGCATATCTGTTTTAGCTGGTGTGTATGTCATTCTTTCTTTTATTTTTTTTTATTTTTACAGGTATGGTCGGCTGCTGCAGGTCAAATGTTTTTCTCCCTGTCTGTTTCTTTCGGAGGAATAATAATGTTTGGCAGTTACAACAAGTTTAAAAACAATGTATATGCGTAAGTAATACTTAGTCTGCAAGACGAGTCTTATTAGAATGGTTCACATGAAAATCATGTTTCTATGTTAACTGGGAGTCGAGATATATGTAAAACATATCCTAAAATTATGGCCATTTTGAATTTCAAGATGGCTTCCATGATTGTAAGTACCACTACAAGACTGGACTTGAGAATAATCAAACTAAAGCTCTGTGTCATCAGATTTAGTAAAAAAAACAAGTGTATTTCAGACACAGTAGCTGGCTACCATTTGATCGTTGACGATTGCCGAAGTATTATGCACAGTCATCTCTAGCTTTCCCCTACAACATATAAACAAAGGGTGGGCTAGAGGTTACTCGAGCTAATTCTCTCGCAGAGACTAAGTATACCTTGTTTATTTCACGTGAAGAGCATTGGAATGTGTCCTAGATTGCAAATAAGATCCAAAGGAAATTGAAGAATAGCACTTCAGAAGAAGAAAACAAAACTTGAAGATCTGCCCTAAACGTTGAAACATTAAAAAATATCCCAGCGACTCCACCTTTAAGATAGTGTGGAATCAAATAGTTCGGGATAACGATGACTCGGGATAAACAAACTAATTGTTGGTAAATTTTGAGTCATTGGATTATAGCAATTAAAGATATATACTCTTTTTTTTTAACTTCGAGATATCCTTAGAGGTCACTATTACAATGTTTGACTGCCACTTTAAATAATTAATTATTTGTTTTTCGTTTCAGAGATGCGTTACTGATAAGCATAATGGATTTGGTGACAAGCATCATTGCCGGGTTTGTGATATTTACAACATTCGGCGGGATGGCGCACAAAGCTGGAACTACAGTCGCAGAGGTTGCAAAAGCAGGTTAGAGCTCTTCTAAATGGGCGGGGAATGGGCGGGGAATGGGTGGGTATGGGTGGGTATGGGCAGGGTGGGAAATGGTTAAACACCCATTATCTGTAACTCCAGAGTTATGAAACATATCTTGTCTGAATGTAATAGTAAGGGTCATTCAAATAATATGTAACGCTGAGATGGATACATGTAGGTCCAAACGTTTTGTGGAGATGGGCGATGGAGCTTTGGTTAATGTTGGAGATAACATTTGAGATTTGCAATTGGTTGCTTTGTGGTGATAACCCGATAGCCACAGCCATACCATCCAATGAAAATATGCTCGACCAAAACTGATTGCAATGTGATGTATAAGTTAAAAGAAAACGCTGTAAATATGTTTTAGTTGGAAAATATGTTTAAATTTAATTAAACCTCTCTTTTAAAAGGATATTATGTAGGGTCTAAAGAATAGAATACTAGCCTTCATAACATACACCTACACTGTTCATAAGCGTACAAGACGGGGTGGGGTGGCATCGGCTATTGGATGTCAAACATTTAGTCATTTTTACATACAGACTTAGACAGGAAACCCGCTGCATTTTTCCATTAGTAGCAAGGGATTTTTTACATGCACTATCCCACAGACAGGATAGTATATACCACGGCCTTTGATATACCATTTTGACCTAGTAACATAGCTAAGTATGAGCCATCACGTGGTTTGTGTTTATTTCAGGGTACGGGCTGGCGTTTGTGGCGTACCCTGAGGCATTGTCCAACTTCCCCATCCCCCAACTCTGGTCCGTCATCTTCTTCTTCATGCTGTTCACACTCGGGCTCGACAGCGAGGTAAATAACAACACTATACTAGTCCAGGGGCAGATACACGATTCTTTCTAGGGGGAGGGGGTGGGGGAGGCATTGTCCAACTTCCCCATCCCCCAACTCTGGTCCGTCATCTTCTTCTTCATGCTGTTCACACTCGGGCTCGACAGCGAGGTAAATAACAACACTATACTAGTCCAGGGGCAGATACACGATTCATTCTAGGAGGAGGGGGTGGGGGAGGCGTTGTCCAACTTCCCCATCCCCCAACTCTGGTCCGTCATCTTCTTCTTCATGCTGTTCACACTCGGGCTCGACAGCGAGGTAAATAACAACACTATACTAGTCCAGGGGCAGATACACGATTCTTTCTAGGGGGAGGGGGTGGGGGAGGCATTGTCCAACTTCCCCATCCCCCAACTCTGGTCCGTCATCTTCTTCTTCATGCTGTTCACACTCGGGCTCGACAGCGAGGTAAATAACAACACTATACTAGTCCAGGGGCAGATACACGATTCATTCTAGGAGGAGGGGGTGGGGGAGGCGTTGTCCAACTTCCCCATCCCCCAACTCTGGTCCGTCATCTTCTTCTTCATGCTGTTCACACTCGGGCTCGACAGCGAGGTAAATAACAACACTATACTAGTCCAGGGGCAGATACACGATTCTTTCTAGAGGGAGGGGGTGGGGGAGGCGTTGTCCAACTTCCCCATCCCCCAACTCTGGTCCGTCATCTTCTTCATGCTGTTCACACTATACTAATCCAGGGGCAGATACACTATTCTTTCTAGGGGGAGGGGTGGGGGAGGCATTGTCCAACTTCCCCATCCCGAACTCTGGTCCGTCATCTTCTTCATGCTGTTCACACTATACTAGTCCAGGGGTGGATACACTATTCTTTCTCTTCTTTTTTGATGTGAGTGTGCGTGTGTGTGTGTGTGTGGGGGGGGGGGGTCTTGGGGAGGGTGTGTATTTTGGGGTTTTTACACATATATTTTAATATTATATACACAAGTAGACAACAACAGATTTATGAGTGAGCGCACAGGCATTGACACATACATACACACACAGAGAGAGAGAGAGAGACAGACAGAGACAGACAGAGAGAGAGAGAGAGAGAGAGAGAGAGAGAGAAGCAAAGGGAGGTTGAGATACAAAAAGAGAGCGACAGAAAAAGATAGACAGAAAGAGAGAGAGAGATATATACAGACAGAGAGAGATATATACAAAGGTACATACAGACAGACAGTTTTTGTAACCCTAAATGCCATTTTATTTAGTTTTTATGGTACTAATATATAGACAGAATGCAATAGGGGTTTTAACTGAATCATTTTGACACTTGCCATTTACTTGATAGTTATAATATATTATTTTCTCTTTGCTACAGTTTGGGTTGATGGAGACAGTTCTAACTTGTATACAAGACGAGTTCCCGAAACTGAGAAAGTATAAAAGTATAATGTGTGTCGTTCTGGGCGTCATTTGTTTCGTGTTGGCTTTGCCGTGTATATGTCCGGTACTGTTATTACTTTTTTCTTTTCATTTTAGTTTTCTTCTGTTGCGGGTATTTAAAAAAAAAAAAATTAAATGTTTTTTATTGTTAGTTGTGGGCGGGACGTAGCCCCGTGGTAAAGCGTGCAGTTGGCCTGGGATCGATCCCCATCAATGGGCCCATTGGGCTATTTCTCGTTCCAGCCAGTGCACCACGACTGGTATATCAAAGGCCGTGGTATGTACTACCCTGTCTGTGGTATGGATGGTGTATACAAAAGAACCCTTGCTGCTAATCGCAAAGAGTAGCCCATGAAGTGGCGACTGCGGGTTTCCTCCCTCTATATCTCTGTGGTCCTTAACCATATGTGCGACGCCATATAACAGTAAATAAAATGTGTTGAGTGCGTCGTTAAATAAAACATTTCCTTCCTAATGATCATATTTGGTCTCGTAGTTTTTGGTTCGGTCTAATTTCGACCACTGGCACGTACGTGTATGTGTTGGGGACACAAGTTGTTTCGACCACTGGCACGTACGTGTATGTGTTGGGGACACAAGTTGTTTCGACCACTGGCACGTACGTGTATGTGTTGGGGACACAAGTTGTTTCGACCACTGGCACGTACGTGTATGTGTTGGGGACACAAGTTGTTTCGACCACTGGCACGTACGTGTATGTGTTGGGGACACAAGTTGTTTCGACCACTGGCACGTACGTGTATGTGTTGGGGACACAAGTTGTTTCGACCACTGGCACGTACGTGTATGTGTTGGGGACACAAGTTGTTTCGACCACTGGCACGTACGTGTATGTGTTGGGGACACAAGTTGTTTCGACCACTGGCACGTACGTGTATGTGTTGGGGACACAAGTTGTTTCGACCACTGGCACGTACGTGTATGTGTTGGGGACACAAGTTGTTTGGACCACTGGCACGTACGTGTATGTGTTGGGGACACAAGTTGTTTTACTTATGCTCTAAACGTTTTATAAGCACCAGAGCCCATATTTTCAATGCCATCTTAGCGCTACGAAATCATAAAACCATCGCAGGTTGTGACGTCACTACAGCACACGCCATAGTCACGTCATAGTTTACGATGGTTTTACGATTTCGTAGGCTAAGATTGCTTCAAAAATATGGGCCCAGGGGCCCATTTCACAAAACATCATAAGTTTACGTCTGTAACTAGCAGTTATACAGATCATACGTTTATACGTGTTTGGCATCTATTTCACTAAACATCATAAGTTTACGTCTGTAACTAGCAGTTATACAGATCATACGTTTATACGGGTTTGGCATCTATTTCACTAAACATCGTAAGTTTACGTCTGTAACTAGCAGTTATACAGATCATACGTTTATACGGGTTTGGCATCTATTTCACTAAACATCGTAAGTTTACGTCTGTAACTAGCAGTTATACAGATCATACGTTTGTATGGGTTTGGCATCTATTTCACTAAACATCATAAGTTTACGTCTGTAACTAGCAGTTATACAGATCATACGTTTATACGTGTTTGGCATCCATTTCACTAAACATCGTAAGTTTACGTCTGTAACTAGCAGTTATACAGATCATACGTTTATACGTGTTTGGCATCCATTTCACTAAACATCGTAAGTTTACGTCTGTAACTAGCAGTTATACAGATCATACGTTTATATGGGTTTGGCATCCATTTCACTAACTAGCAGTTATACAGATCATACGTATATATGTGTTTGGCATCCATTTCACTAAACATCGTAAGTTTACGTCTGCAACTAGCAGTTATACAGATCATACGTATATATGTGTTTGGCATCTATTTCACTAAACATCGTAAGTTTACGTCTGCAACTAGCAGTTATACAGATCATACGTTTATACGTGTTTGGCATCCATTTCACTAAACATCGTAAGTTTACGTCTGTAACTAGCAGTTATACAGATCATACGTTTATACGTGTTTGGCATCCATTTCACTAAACATCGTAAGTTTACGTCTGTAACTAGCAGTTATACAGATCATACATTTATATGGGTTTGGCATCCATTTCACTAACTAGCAGTTATACAGATCATACGTATATATGTGTTTGGCATCCATTTCACTAAACATCGTAAGTTTACGTCTGCAACTAGCAGTTATACAGATCATACGTATATATGTGTTTGGCATCTATTTCACTAAACATCGTAAGTTTACGTCTGCAACTAGCAGTTATACAGATCATACGTATATATGGGTTTGGCATCTATTTCACTAAACATCGTAAGTTTACGTCTGCAACTAGCAGTTATACAGATCATACGTTTATACGTGTTTGGCATCCATTTCACTAAACATCGTAAGTTTACGTCTGTAACTAGCAGTTATACAGATCATACGTTTATACGTGTTTGGCATCCATTTCACTAAACATCGTAAGTTTACGTCTGTAACTAGCAGTTATACAGATCATACGTTTATATGGGTTTGGCATCCATTTCACTAACTAGCAGTTATACAGATCATACGTATATATGTGTTTGGCATCCATTTCACTAAACATCGTAAGTTTACGTCTGCAACTAGCAGTTATACAGATCATACGTATATATGTGTTTGGCATCTATTTCACTAAACATCGTAAGTTTACGTCTGCAACTAGCAGTTATACAGATCATACGTATATATGGGTTTGGCATCTATTTCACTAAACATCGTAAGTTTACGTCTGCAACTAGCAGTTATACAGATCATACGTTTATATGGGTTTGGCATCTATTTCACTAAACATCGTAAGTTTACGTCTGCAACTAGCAGTTATACAGATCATACGTTTATATGGGTTTCGCATCCATTTCACTAAACATCGTAAGTTTACGTCTGCAACTAGCAGTTATACAGATCATACGTATATACGTGTTTGGCATCCATTTCACTAAACATCGTAAGTTTACGTCTGTAACTAGCAGTTATACAGATCATACGTATATACGTGTTTGGCATCCATTTCACTAAACATCGTAAGTTTACGTCTGTAACTAGCAGTTATACAGATCATACGTTTATACGTGTTTGGCATCCATTTCACTAAACATCGTAAGTTTACGTCTGTAACTAGCAGTTATACAGATCATACGTTTATATGGGTTTGGCATCCATTTCACTAAACATCGTAAGTTTACGTCTGTAACTAGCAGTTATACAGATCATACGTTTATACGTGTTTGGCATCCATTTCACTAAACATAGTAAGTTTACGTCTGTAACTAGCAGTTATACAGATCATACGTTTGTTTGGCATCCATTTCACTAAACATCGTAAGTTTACGTCTGTAACTAGCAGTTATACAGATCATACGTTTGTATGGGTTTGGCATCTATTTCACAAAACATCGTAAGTTTACGTCTGTAACTAGCAGTTATACAGATCATACGTTTGTATGGGTTTGGCATCTATTTCACAAAACATCACAAGTTTACGTCTGTAACTAGCAGTTATACAGATCATACGTTTATATGGGTTTGGCATCTATTTCGCGCAGACTATTAGATCTTTACGAAAGATGAGACTCTTAAAGGCAAACAAAACTTAAATATGTGTACTTCAGACTATATTAGTTGTGTTGTTTATAGTAATAATTATTATGGTTTAGTCGTAGATTTACGTTTACGTGCAAAACTAGGCTTACGATATTTTGTGGGAATGGGGCCCTGGCCAGGGAGATTATGATATTGACTTTTCCATATGTTAATATCTTAAGACATAGCTATGTGTTGTACAGAGTCGAGATATATTAAATGTATGAATATTAATTCTGATCGTGGCACTTTGAATACTTTCTATTATTACAGGGAGGTGATTATGTCGTTTCTATTATGGCAGACTATGGTGCTGACTTTTCCGTGTTAGTTGTGGCTAGCTGCGAGTGTGTAGGCATCATGTGGGTTTATGGTGAGTTTTTACATGGCCAGGGTTCAAAATTAGCATCTTCTTCTCATCTCTCCCCCATCTCTGTCTCTCCCCCCTGTTTCCCCCATGTCTCTCCCCCTCTCTTTCCCCCATCTCCCTCCCCCTCTCAGTATAGGGCTTTTGACAAACCTTTCTCTCTGTATGTCTGTCTGTCTGTTCTCTCTCTCTCTCTCTCTCTCTCTCTCTCTCTCTCTCTCTCTCTCTCTCTCTCTCTCTGGATATATATATATATATATATATATATATATATATATATATATAAATGCTATATGAATTTAAATGTGATTATACGTTCAACAATATACTTTACATGAGTAAATCATACAAAATTACTCTTTCAGGCAAGCAACAGATTTTTAGACACACATCTTATTTTGATGTTATGAGAGGGTCGAGTACATTTTCAGGGTTCGAAATTGTTTTTCTCTCTAACAGGCTCAGTATACGCCTTTTAACAAATCCTTTGAAAATACGAATTTGAACATGATTATACTTTCAGAATACAAAATGTGCTCTTTCAGGCAAGAAAGCAAGTTTTAGACCGACATGTCACATTTTGATGTTATAAGAGGGTAAAGTACCTTTATTATTCTTATTTTTAGGTGTTCGCAAATTCCTCAAAGATGTTGAGTACATGCTTGGGAAGAAACCGTCTGTATGGCCATACTGGGTGTTCTGCTGGGCTGTTATTTCACCGCTGGGAATAACGGTATGTGTAGCCACTGGGAATAGATTTAAGTGTAACCAATGAGAACAGTTGTAAGTGTAACCATTGGGAATAGATCTAAGTGTAACCAATGAGAACAGTTGTAAGTGTAACCAATGGGAACAGATTTAAGTATAACCAATGAGAACAGTTGTAAGTGTAACCACTGGGAATAGATCTAAGTGTAACCAATGAGAACAGTTGTGGGTATAACTAAAGAGAAGAATGTCAAACATAGGATTGTTGTTGTTTTAGAGCGGGAATCTTTGACTACCGTTTGGTAGGCAGAGATTGTGCAATATTGATATAGAGTGGTCTCTGGCGGTTAGAGAGTGTCATAACTGTTCAAATGGCTGTCTAGCTCTCTCACCATCAGAGTACTCGGGCTATTAAAGCTTATGCTCATAATTTTCATTATCTCGTCTTCATGTAAAATTCTTTAATCTCATTGGCTGTTTGCCGTTGGACAAATCCCTTATACCCCTGTGGGCGGAGCCAAATTCTCTTATACCCCGTCTGTAATTTTCAACAGTTTCCAGCCACGCCAATTAATACTAAAGCAATAATTAGATTATAAATAACATTGATAATCAATCAAAAATTATTTTTTAAAATTAATATCTGTTTCAGACAATTTCGTATTACAAACATTTGAAGTTAAAAACTCGTTTATCGATGGAACTATTTTTCGTCACTGGCAAGTGGTTTCGTTCGCGTCCGCATGGTACGGCTCCGTTAATAAATTGTTAACAATTATTGTCTGGCATTATTTTGATTATTTGGCTATATGGTTTAACATGTCGGCAAGATAAATTCGTTGTAGAAGCATCTCTCGGAGTATATGGCTTTTTATGTACCCTCTGTGTGTTCTTAAAAGAACACACAGAGGGTACATAAAAAGCCATATACCCTCGTGATGCTTCTACAACTTATATTATCACCACCTGCATCATGATGATCACCAACATTATCACCATAGTTACCATTATAAATTGTTATGATTAACATAGCCACATACGGTGTGTGGTTTTTTTGTTCCAGCTCATGTTTGTGTACAGAATGGTACAATACAAGTCACATGGTGTGATTTTTGTTTGTTACAGCTCATGTTTGTGTACAGGATGGTTCAATACAAGCCACATACGGTGGGTTTTTTTTTGTTCCAGCTCATGTTTGTGTACAGAATGGTCCAATACAAGCCACATACGGTGGGGTTTTTTTTGTTCCAGCTCATGTTTGTGTACAGAATGGTCCAATACAAGCCACATATGGTGGGCCTTTTTGTTACAGCTCATGTTTGTGTACAGGATGGTCCAATACAAGCCACATATGATGTTTTTTTGTTCCAGCTCATGTTTGTGTACAGAATGGTGTGATACAAGTACAAGCCTTTTGTTACAGCTATGGAATGTGTGATTTGGTGGGGTTACAGCTCATGTTTGTGTACAATGTACAAGCCACATATGATGGTCCAATACAAGCCACATATGGTGGGCCTTTTTGTTACAGCTCATGTTTGTGTACAGAATGGTGTGATACAAGCCACATATGGTGGGCCTTTTTGTTACAGCTCATGTTTGTGTACAGGATGGTCCAATACAAGCCACATATGATGTTTTTTTGTTCCAGCTCATGTTTGTGTACAGAATGGTGCAGTACAAGCCACATATGGTGTGTTTTGTGGTTACAGCTCATGTTTGTGTACAATGTACATAATGGTCCAATACAAGCCACAAATGGTGTGTTTTTTGTTGTAGCTCATGTTTGTGTACAGGATGGTGCAATACAAGCCACATATGGTGGGTTTTTTGTTACAGCTCATGTTTGTGTACAGGATGGTGCAGTACAAGCCACATATGGTGTGTTTTTTGTTGTAGCTCATGTTTGTGTACAGGATGGTGCAGTACAAGCCACATATGGTGTGTTTTTTGTTCATTACAGCTCATGTTTGTGTACAATGTACATAATGGTCCAATACAAGCCACATATGGTGTGTTTTTTGTTCCAGCTCATGTTTGTGTACAGGATGGTGCAGTACAAGCCACATATGGTGTGTTTTTTGTTCATTACAGCTCATGTTTGTGTACAGGATGGTGCAGTACAAGCCACATATGGTGTGTTTTTTGTTCATTACAGCTCATGTTTGTGTACAGGATGGTGCAGTACAAGCCACATATGGTGTGTTTTGTGGTTACAGCTCATGTTTGTGTACAATGTACATAATGGTCCAATACAAGCCACAAATGGGGTGTTGTTTGTTGTAGCTCATGTTTGTGTACATGATGGTGCAATACAAGCCACATATGGTGGTTTTTTTGTTGCAGCTCATGTTTGTGTACAGGGTGGTGCAGTACAAGCCACATATGGTGTGTTGTTTGTTCGTTACAGCTCATGTTTGTGTACAGGATGGTCCAATACAAGCCACATATGGTGTCTTTTTTGTTGCAGCTCATGTTTGTGTACAGGATGGTGCAGTACAAGCCACATATGGTGTGTTTTTTGTTCGTTACAGCTCATGTTTGTGTACAGGATGGTGCAGTACAAGCCACATATGGTGTTTTTTGTTGCAGCTCACGTTTGTGTACAGGATGGTCCAATACAAGCCACATATGGTGTGTTTTTTGTTGCAGCTCATGTTTGTGTACAGGATGGTGCAGTACAAGCCACATATGGTGTGTTTTTTGTTTCAGCTCATGTTTGTGTACAGGATGGTGCAATACAAGCCACATATGGTGCTTTTTTTGTTGCAGCTCATGTTTGTGTACAGGATGGTGCAGTACAAGCCACATATGGTGTGTTGTTTGTTCATTACAGCTCATGTTTGTGTACAGGATGGTCCAATACAAGCCACATATGGTGTCTTTTTTGTTGCAGCTCATGTTTGTGTACAGGATGGTGCAGTACAAGCCACATATGGTGTGTTTTGTGTACAGGATGGTCCAATACAAGCCACATATGGTGTGTTTTTTGTTCGTTAGAGCTCAAGTTTGTGTACAGGATGGTGCAGTACAAGCCACATATGGTGTGTTTTGTGTTGCAGCTCACGTTTGTGTACAGGATGGTGCAGTACAAGCCACATATGGTGTGTTTTTTGTTCGTTACAGCTCATGTTTTGTGTACAGGATGGTGCAGTACAAGCCACATATGGTTTTTTTTTCGTTGCAGCTCATGTTTGTGTACAGGATGGTGCAGTACAAGCCACATATGGTGTGTTTTTCATTACAGCTCATGTTTGTGTACAGGATGGTGCAGTACAAGCCACATATGGTGTGTTTTTCGTTACAGCTCATGTTTGTGTACAGGATGGTGCAGTACAAGCCACATATGGTGTGTTTTTCGTTACAGCTCATGTTTGTGTACAGGATGGTGCAGTACAAGCCACATATGGTGTGTTTTTCATTACAGCTCATGTTTGTGTACAGGATGGTGCAGTACAAGCCACATATGGTGTGTTTTTCGTTACAGCTCATGTTTGTGTACAGGATGGTGCAGTACAAGCCACATATGGTGTGTTTTTCGTTACAGCTCATGTTTTGTGTACAGGATGGTGCAGTACAAGCCACATATGGTGTGTTTTTCGTTACAGCTCATGTTTGTGTACAGGATGGTGCAGTACAGTCCACTGAAGTACCCCAATAAAGACCCTTTCCCAGTGTTCGCTCAGATCATCGCCTGGGCCCTCTGTGTTTTAGTTCTGAGTCCGCTGCCAATTAACATCATATACCAGTTCTACAAGGCCAAGGGAGATTTTCGACAGGTATATATATTTAGTATTTACCAACATCTGTACCTAATGAATGGCGGGGGATGGGGGGAATGCTGTTGTTCAATCGACAGGCATTCATACATACACACACACACACACTCAAGCATATTTTCTCCTCTTTTTTGGCAGCATATTTTTCTTATGGTAGCCCCACTTTCATGGCTAGTGATATTCAACGTTGAGCTAATAAATAACTACCATCTCCATGCCTGATGGGTAGTAAAAAACAACAACAAATTGTCAAAAGCTGCCTTTAAGCCTATTTTGTAAATACAAATATCCTGCCCCCTCCTCCCTCCCACCCCCCAATATCTAAGGGGTTTTATGCTATATCCCCATCTGTAGGCTACACAGCCGATTATTTTTATTAGTAAAATTATATTTACTGAATGTAGGGGCTAGTGGATTTTTAATCGTATTTAGTACATTTTTTGTAAATCACTGATTCCTTGGGATTTTTTTTAAAATTCTAGAAGCCCTACGAAACTAATAACAACTGACATGTGTTCCATTTTCATTATTCCAGCGCTTGCGGACAATCACTTCTCCAACTCCTCACTGGCAACCTCAGGATGGCGGTGACCGTTACGCACTCAACCCCGACCACTTCCAGATGAACAACAAATTCGGGGTATTCAATCCCGCACTGGAGTCCGATAAATACTTGTAATTTATAGAGTGACATTTACAAGTCTATAACCTCCTCTAAAGTGACAATGGCAAGTTTATAACCTCCTCAATAAAGTGACCTTGACAAGTCTGTAATTTCTTCTAAAATGACATTTGCAAGTGTGTAACCTTTTATAAAGTGATATTTGCAAGTCTGTATCCAGTTCTAAAGCGATATTTACAAGTCTACAACCTCCTCTAAAGTGACAGTGACAAGTCTATAACCTTGTCTATAACCTTTTCTAAAATGAAATTTGCAAGCGTGTAATCTTTCTAAAGTGACATTGGCAAGTCTATAACCTCCTTTACATGACAATGACAAGTCTATAACCTCCTAAAGTGACAATGACAAGTCTATAGCCTCCTTCAAAGTGACAATGACATGTCTATAACCTCCCAAAGTGACAAGTCTACAACCTCCTAAAGTGACAATGACAAGTCTATAACCTCCTAAAGTGACAATGACAAGTCTATATCCTCCTTCAAAGTGACAATGACAAGTCTAACCTCCTTCAAAGTGACAATCACAAGTCTAACCTCCTTCAAAGTGACAATGACATCTATAACCTCCCAAAGTGACAATGACAAGTTTATAACCTCCTTCAAAGTGACAATGACAAGTCTATAACCTCCCAAAGTGACAAGTCTATAACCTCCTAAAGTGACAATGACAAGTCTATAACCTTCAAAGTGACTGACATGTCTATAACCTCCCAAAGTGACAAGTCTATAACCTCCTAAAGTGACAATGACAAGTCTGTAACCTCCTTCAAAGTGACAATGACAAGTCTATGACCTCCTTCAAAGTGACAGTAGTAAATCCTTGTTCTTGGACTGATACTTGTACATGCATGTGTATTTATGTTTGAGTAACACTCAAATGATAAAAATTTATGAGGTGTAGTTTTCGAATAACAACTTTGTGAATTATTTTTATGACTAAAAAATAGCAACAGAAATCACAGAATGTCATGGGGAGGGGGACCACAAAAATATCACTTGATTTATTATTCATACTGTTATATTAAAAATATAATTGAGATTGCATCTTTAACCATTATATATATATTAGTGTTTTCCCTAGCTTGTTTTAGCATGGTGCAGCACCATGCCTCAATAGTCTAGCACCATCTTGCTTTAACCTGTGCCATGCTGCATTGAGATTAAAAAGGCCTTTTTCAATAATTAATTCCAAAATTGCCTTGATGAAACACTAAATAAATGTATTATTAATTAATAAAAATATTTTGGTTATATATTTTGCCATTCATTTATTAAAGCAAAAACATTAATTACATTTATGTTTATTTCAATTTAATTTTTTTTGTCTTTAATGCAAAAGAAGTGCACTGAAAATGGTGAAAATGCCCCAAAGTGTTTTGTCTACCATGCCATGCCAGATTTCTAGGGAAAACACTATATATATATATATTTATTACATTTTATAGAAATAATAATGTTCACTTTAGTCTTTCAAAGTGGTTTATATTTCTTGTATAATACAATGTATAAGCTTAAAGGGACAGACCCTTGTTTCAACGCGTGAAAATTAACACTAACACATTTGGATAAAGTTACAATTGAGTGAAACAGGAGTCTGTGACTTTGAAATGGCGAAATACCCTCTAAAAATAGACTAAAAGTCGACTCCATAACTGTTACTTCTGAGACGCACGTGCGTTTTTAAAAATGAGAAATGCATTTTGTCATTAAAAACACCAGGATGACCAAAAACACTTCAAATGTACAGACATAGATAATCTAAACCATAAAATCTAAGTATGATTTCAGTTATCAAAAACGGCTAAAATAGTAAAAAAATAATTTGATTTAGTGTTTAAAAACCATTTAAAAAGAGCTGCTGCTATTAGAGGCTTTAAATTGATGGGTTTTTTACAAATACATTTGTTGTTATTAGTAGTTTTAAATTTAACGCTTTTTCTAACATTTAAAAAACAAATTGCTGTAAAAAGCCACTCAGGAGTTTAGCTGTAAATCATGCTTCAAATTTTTTTATATTCATATTGTTTTTTTATTTTACAAATTTTACATTTAATGAATAAACAGATTTCATTTTCTTGATTGGAATTGTTTTTAAGACGTTACCAAGTTGTTGCTTTTTTAGTGGGTTTTTTTTTTACTTTTTGTGACGAAATACAGGTATTACTTGCCCCCCACCCCACTCCAGATAGCGACAACTATTTCATTTAAAAAGTAAAAAAAGATTGTTTTATTTAACGACGCCACTAGAGCACATTGATTTTTTATCTTATCATCGGCTATTGGATGTCAAACATAATATGGTTATTCTGACTGGGTTTTTTAGAGGAACCCTGCTGTCGCCACATAGGCTACTCTTTTACGACAGGCAGCAAGGGATCTTTTATTTGCGCTTCCCACAGGCAGGATAGCACAAACCATGGCCTTTGTTGACCAGTTATGGATTACTGGTTGGTGCAAGTGGTTTACACCTACCCATTGAGCCTTGCAGAGCACTCGCTCAAGGTTTGGAGTCGGTATCTGGATTAAAAATCCCATGCCTCGACTGGGATACGAACCCAGTACCTACCAGCCTGTAGACCGATGGCCTAACCACGCCGCCATCGAGGCCGGTCACTATTTCATTTAACTCCATTTCTCACAAATTATAAGTCCTAGATCAATTAAACTTTGTGTATATTTCATCTCAAATGATGTAAAAAAACAACAACCCCAAAACAATCTGTGACTTGTAAGAAAAACAACACCTTCACATACATATAAAAAAAAGACAATTTAATCAAGTTCAAGGAACAAATCAAAAGTATTTCAACATGATTTATACAGTAGTTTTACAATGTTATATTGTTTTTTTTCAACCAGAATGCCATCACATTTTATTATGCTGTTCAGAGTCAAATCAATGAATGGATACGACCGACATCTTCGGGTGTGCTTAGAAATTGGATATTTCTTAAGTACTATTTGTTTGTAATTGGCTGCACATATACATGTATGTTATCAGCAGACAAATATGATTGAAAAACACCAATTTAACAACTGAGGTAAAACGCAATACAAAAATCTGAGTATGACTAAATCTGTGCACCATCTTCACAATATACACATAACATCATTGCAAACATGGTAAATAATTTTCATTCCATTCTGTGTCAACTTCATGTTTAGACGGGAGCGTGAATTTGGGAGAAGTGTATTCACAAAGATTTCACACTGCTTAAGATAGGTGGCTGCCTAACCACAGTTTGACCACAGTTGCTAGTATATAATGAATGTGGCGCATGCGTGCATTCTGACTCTGCATCTGCGGCTTACGTTTTGGGCATATACATCATATATATGATTAATTCATTGCGGCTGGCAAAGCATCCGTTTTGCAGACAAACACATCACACACATTCAGTCTAGACAATTTCATTGAAAGTAACATATTTTAATATTTTTAGCTGGATGGTACGAGTCTATACGAGTCTCTGGCCATAGGATTTAAAATTTCATGGGAAATACTTTTTCGGTTCCGTGCCTTGTGATCATGAGACCTATCGGAAACTGTTTTTTAAAAATAATTATATATATATTATTTTTGTTGAATAGCGCACGACTTGATATAATAATCACAAGAAACAAAATTTTGATTCTGTGATTTTACCGATGGTACCAGATACGATCATTTCCGTGAAATCCGAAGGCCTGAAAGTCTTAACACACCAGTGAGCACACATATCCATCTTCACACACACACGTGTACGTACACACAAACACCCACATGATCACGCACACACACACATATGTACGTACACACAAACACACACATGTACGTACACACAAACACACACATGCGCACGCACACACACACACACACGCATAAGTGTACAGTGAAAGCGGTCAGTATTAACTTACAAACAATGATGAAAGAGAAAAAAATGAAGAAAAAAAACAAGGGGCATTCACAATTATCAGTGTTTCACAAGTCTGCAAATCATTTTTTACTACACCACTCACTGTCCATGAAGTGTACTATATCAAAAAGGCCAAGCGTACTAAGCAAGTTGTTCACACACTCACTCGTGCACACATACACACGCATGTTGTATACTTGTGAAAATACTCATATTTGTGACCAGCCCCTAATTAAAACATAATTTAACAACACTAATTTTTTATTAAACATGATTGACAGATAATCACCGATTACACACCAATTATACATGTAAATATATATATATACACAACACAGAAATCCGTGATTCCAAGAATCCCAGATTTTTGACCAGACACACAAGATTAGGAGATGGAATCCAGGAATATCTACATCACATCATATTTACAATTCCGGCAGACTCCTAAAATAAACAGAGGCCTAATTCACAAAGCTCTCTTAGGCTCTGCTAGACAACAAAGCATCCTCTTTGCAAGTCTTTTAGCGCTGCACTGCGAGATCGCAAAGTTACGAGTTTAGTGAATGAGGCCCCTGATCCCAAAATTTAGGGTCTGCAAAATATTTTGGTGTAAGTGATTTAATTATGATCACACAACATCACACGATCATGATCATTAATTACGGAAAGTTATTGGTCAGTACCCACATAATAAACCATGTACAGAGCCAAATATAGCTGAGGAAAGGGCACCCCTCCTCCCCCAACCCCAAGAGAAAATACTTTTCTCCTTAAAAGTGCCGTTTCTGTCTTGCTGGAGGAGACACTCAATTACTGTCCCTCCATTCACAACTACACCCCCCCACCCCAAGTTATTTTTTGGCAAAGTATGGCACTGATGAATAAATGAAAGTGAAACTCGCTGAGGTAATTGAAAACATTCTCAAGATAATTTCTTCTTCTTTTTAGTTTGAAATGTAAACAGTTTAAAAACAATGCAATGTTTGGTTGATTTTGTTGTTGGTTGTTTTGTGGGGGGTTTTTTGGGGTGTGTGTGTGTGTTTATATACAGTGAAACCTGTCTAAATTGGACCCTGAAGAAACCAGAATCCTGTCAAAATAAGGTCCAGTTTACACAGGTTTCACTGCATTTACTTTTGTGCTTATATCCAATTACGGTTCAAGCACACTATCCTGGGCACACACCTCAGCTATCTGGGCTGTCTGTTCAGGACAGTGGGTTAGTTATTACTTTGTTAATGGTTAGTGAGAGAGAAGTTGGTGTAGTGGTCTTACACCTACTCATTGAGTCATTAAAATGCACTCTGGGTGGGATCCGGTACCGGGATACAAACCCAGTACCTAACAGCGTTATGTCCGATAGCTTAGCAACAACATCTAGGCCAGTTATTACAGGTATCGGCTGATGATCTGGCATGGCATTGTTTATGCTTCTGTCTAACATGGCTTAACCACAACACCACCGAGGCCAATCCAGTAATGTTTTACACATTTATCACTTGGCGACACGAGTGCTTAGTTACAAATTCTGATATATGGTGATGATTGATTTGTTCTTCTCTGGTGTAGTGTCATGGTAACAATTGGAATGATTAAATGTAATTTATGTCAATGAACTGGGTACAAAACCACTAATGTAAATTCTGTTGGCAGTAAATCGTGTGTATAATGTACGTATTTGAAACAGTAAACTGTAATAAAATGCATCACCTGAAATAAAAGGCAGTTTGAGGGGTTCCAAAAATTTATCCCCTGATTTTTGGCTTCAGGTAATTAATTTTTGATTATTCAAAAGACCACCAAGTAACAAATTGAGTCCCTGAATCAACCTCTTTATTACATACCTATTCAATCTTACCGTGTGATAAATTTATTATTTTGTATCGCACATGTGTGATATGGACCGGAACTTTTAAATGGGGAATTTCCTTTTTATTTTTACTGCAGTTAGCACATTTTACTTACTGACGTCATATATGATTTACAAATTACATCACATCGTATTTGAAACATTACACAGGGCTTCCGCAGAGTATGATTCTTAACGTTAAATGAATCCATGAAAGGAGTTTTGATCATAGATTTAACAGTGTTGTTATGACATTAAATTAAAAAACGTTTTCCTAAAACATAAAAGAAGGTATGTAATAAATACAGAAGTTCACATATGTTGTTTTCGCTTCCAATTTATTGCACTCATATATTTTGCCAAAGAACATACCACTCGACTACTACATGGTCTCATGGTATATATTATTGCGCAAAATAAATGAGTGCAATAAACAGGAAGCAAAAACAACGTATGTGAAGTTTTGTATATATACCGCATCACTCAAGATGAAGTGATAAGACTGTTGTTGTGGGGCAGTTTCATTGTTGCTTCAATCGCAGAAATTTATTCAGGCGATCTAAAGGCGATCAATTGGTTCCACCGTCTTTTATTCCAAGGTCTAAAATACATTTAAAATGCACATTATCCCATTATCCACACTTCTCGCAGTAACACATGAAGAGTTCAGGTGCAAAACCCGATAAAGTTATTTTAGTAATTTTTTGCAATAGAAGGTTTTTTTGTTATGTAAAACATATCAAGTCCACAAGGGACAATCTAAAGTTGAACTAAGTAAAGTAAATAAAGGACAGATGTTCAGGGATGAAAAGTATGAAAATCAGAACATAACGCTTGAACTGAGTAATGATAGTAGAACTAGAAGAAAGGAAGGAAATGTTTTATTTGACGACGCACTCAACACATTTTATTTACGGTTACATGGCGTTGGACATATGATTAAGGACCACACAGATATTAAGAGAGGAAACCCGCTGTTGCCACTTTATGGGCTACTCTTTTCGATTAGCAGCAAGATTATATGCACTATCCCACAGACAGGATAGTACATACCATGGCCTTTGTTACACCAGCTGGAACGAGAAATAGCCCAATGGGTCCACCGACAGGGATCGATCCTAGACTGACCGCGCATCAAGCGAACGCTTTACCACTGGGCTACGTCCCGTCCCTAGTAATAGAACTAGAAGTCGTTTTTTTTGGATAAAATGGCGTTTATCGGTTTTAATGCCTGAACTCTTCTCATATCACACCAACAGCAAATACACATTATTATACACACACATAAATACACAACATTTTTTTCATACAGAAGGAATGCCCAGGTAAACACAAAATACATTATTCGTTATCTGAATAAATAACAATTTGAAAAGATTGCCTAACAATTCAAACAGCCTATTATTTCCATGCTCTATTTAAAGCCTTGCGGGCAGCAAATTTCTGTGAGACGACGGAAACTATGATCATTAACACTAGCACCAGTCCGATGAAGAAAAAGTCAAAATCTTCTTTAAGAACGTCAAACATCTTTGATGGAGTCACTTGGCAGTAATAAAGATCTGGGGAAAAAAGAAAGAAAACATTTTATATAAAACATTTAAAACAAGCATTCTCAGAGTACTGCTAAAGCAATACATGTCGTAAGTTCAAGGTAACATTAAACCAAATAATTTCCGGCTGGGTCAAAGTTCGAGGTGCACCGAACTTTTGATAGAGAAGTTAACACCACAAGGCCTGTGATTGGTTATAAATGTGAGTGTGTTGGTTGTCAAAAAAATTAGTTTCATCTGGGCTAAAACTGTATGCAATTTTATTTCATCTAGTACCACTGTGTCAAGTAGCCTTGTGCTTGGAACATGAATGGGGTACCTGTAAAAAAAAGTACACAAATTTTGTGCAAAACTAGGGATGTTGTAAAAACCTCTGGTCATACCGAAAATGAGCCATGAAAGTTACCATTTTCTTCAGTTAATACTTTGAGGTAGGGATGTAGTACTGATACTAATGGGTCATAGTTTGGTTGATATATTGCATATAGTGTTTTTAAACACAAATGTTAACATGGTCGCCTATGGGATTTTATTTGGTATAGTACAACCAAGGGCTATAACTGTCAAAAGTGTCAACACCAGGAAAGTAAAAACGTGATCTGTAGTAGTAAATGATAAAGTATACACAAAATTTCAGCTTAATATATAGTGCACTGGTTGGAAAGAGAAAAATCCCAGTCAGATGAATGGATCCACCGAGATGGTCCGAGCCTCAGCCGTAAGCACCTCAAGTGAGCAATCAACCGACTGAGCTAAATCTCTTCCCCGTAGACTTAAATGTTTTATTTAACGACACACTCAACACATCTTATTTATGGTTATATGGCGTCAGGCATATGGTTAAGGACCACACAGATATTGAGAGGAGAAACCAGCTGTCGCCACTTCATGGGCTACTCTTTTCGATTAGCAGCAAGGGATCTTTTATATGAACTATCCCACAGACAGGGTAGTACATACCACGGCCTTTGATATACCAGTCGTGGTGCACTGCCTGAAATGAGGAACAGCCCAATGGGCCCACCGACAGGGATCGATCCCAGACCGACCACACTTTACCACTGGGTTACGTCCTGTCCTGAGAGTGAATAATACCAGGTCCTATATCTTGCCTTTGTGACTTTGTCAAAACTGAGAGCGGGACGTAACCCAGTGGTAAAGTGCTCGCTTGATGCGCAATCGGTTTGGGATCGATCCCCGTTAGTGGGCCCATTGGGCTATTTCTCGTTCCAGCCAGTGCACCACGAATGGTATATATCAAAGGCCATGGTATGTGTTATCCTGTCTGTGGGATGGTGCATATAAAAGATCCCTTGCTGCATGAGGAAAAATGTAGGGTTACCTCCGATGACTATATGTCAAAATTACCAAATGTTTGATGTTGAATAGTCGATGATTAATATATCAATGTGCTGTAGTGGTTGTGTTAAAAAAAAAAAAAAAAAAAACTTTTAAAACTGAATGCGACTCACCTATGCCGTAAGCTAGCACCAGTGAGGTGGACTCGAGCCCGGCCGGAGCTGTGTGGATCCCGTCGATGTTGAACACACTCTGGTTGTAGTTGAGAATGGCCTCCGTGTTGATCGGGATCTCAGGGATGTATGGAATGGTTCCCTCCTCCCTGCAGCATGGAAACAAAGTAATATTGAAATCAAGTAGTACAAGACAACACTGGTCGTACCTTGGCTATAAAGGAAAAACAAGGTGGGATCTCGGGGAATGGTTCCCTCCTCCCTGCGTCATGGAAACAACGTGACATTGAAATCAAGCAATACTAGTCACTGGTCGTACCTTGGCTATAAAGGAAAAACAAGGTGGGATCTCGGGGAATGGTTCCCTCCTCCCTGCGTCATGGAAACAACGTGACATTGAAATCAAGCAATACTAGTCACTGGTCGTATCTTGGCTATAAAGGAAAAACAAAGCGGGATCTCGGGGAATGGTTCCCTCCTCCCTGCGTCATGGAAACAACATGACACTGAAATCAAGCAATACTAGTCACTGGTCGTATCTTGGCTATAAAGGAAAAACAAGGTGGGATCTCAGGGAATGGTTCCCTCCTCCCTGCGTCATGAAAACAACGTAACATTGAAATCGAGCAATACTAGTCACTGGTCGTATCTTGGCTATAAAGGAAAAACAAAGCGGGATCTCGGGGAATGGTTCCCTCCTCCCTGCGTCATGGAAACAATGTGACATTGAAATCAAGCAATACTAGTCACTGGTCATATCTTGGCTATAAAGGAAAAACAAGGTGGGATCTCGGGGAATGGTTCCCTCCTCCCTGCGTCATGGAAACAACGTAACATTGAAATCGAGCAATACTAGTCACTGGTCGTATCTTGGCTATAAAGGAAAAACAAGGTGGGATCTCGGGGAATGGTTCCCTCCTCCCTGCGTCATGGAAACAACGTAACATTGAAATCGAGCAATACTAGTCACTGGTCGTATCTTGGCTATAAAGGAAAAACAAAGCGGGATCTCGGGGATATACAGAATGGTTCCCTCCTCCCTGCAGCATGAAAACAACATAACATTGAAATCAAGTAATACTAAACACTGGTGATGCCTTCACATTAAAAGAAAAAACGGTTAAGTGAGTCAGATAATACAACTTTGGCCTTTAATCAGGTAAAACAAGCATTCTGAGAGTACTGCTAAAGCAATAAATTTCCCCTACCTGGCATAACAAATTATTGTATCTCCTACGTTCAAGGGCCAAAACGATTAAAAATAGGTAAATTGCAATTTAAGTCAAACTTGGTCTGTAACAGTAAATGTTAAAGCTATAAACGGAATTTCAGCTCAATATCTTGAGAAGGAAATGCACATGTGTTTGACAAATGTTTGAAAAAGACACCATCCCTCACAGAAGCTTTGGCTAGTGACATATGTATTATAGTAACACAGTTGAAAATTTCTACTAGCTCAGACCAAATATTCAGTAGCCGGAACCGAGGGTTAGTGGATTTGTCGAACCCTGTTCAAGATGTCTCAAAAACTATGAGGAACAGACGGATAGACAGACAGTTACAAGATCCTGTAAGATCCTATAAAATCCTGTAACATTCTATATGATCCTGTAAGATCCTATATGATCCTGTAAGATCCTACAAGATCCTACATGATCCTGTAAGATCCAATATGATCCTGTAAGATCCAATATGATCCTGTAAGATCCTATAAGATCCAATATGATCCTGTAAGATCCTATATGATCCTGTAAGATCCTATAAGATCCTGTAACATCCTATATGATCCTGTAACATCCTATATGATCCTGTAACATCCTACAAATCCTGTAAGATCCTATATGATCCTGTAAGATCCTACATGATCCTGTAAGATCCTACATGATCTTGTAAGATCCTATATAATCCTTTAAGATCCTATATGATCCTGTAAGATCTGATAAGATCCTGCAAGATCTGATAAGATCCTGCAAGATGAGAAAGAAACATGTAGTTTACTCCACTCTCTACTTACATGGTTTCCTGAGTTGGAATGACAGGTCGTCTCGGATCAAGCAGAGCTTTCGGTAAAGACAACAAACCTCCAACCTTCAAGGCAACTGAAATTAATACACAGAATAGTTATTATTACCCACATGGTTAAAAATACACTAACGTCAACCAAACGAGTTGAGTTATATAAATTAAGATCGATTATGGTTAATAAATAGGATATTAAATTCGCTACCATTTTATATTATGTTTATGTCCCTCATGAAAATTATTTCTTCGGTACATAAACATGATAGAAAATGGAAGCTTGTTTAATATCCTAAAAATCTGCTATCAAAAACAAAATGAAGAAAATGAATACTTGTTTAACAACAACTGAGCACATTTTAAACTATGGATATTTGGTGTCTGACAAATCAACATTTGAGACAGAACGACACAAATTATCCCAACTCCTTAGAATTAGCCACAATTGCTTTTACCTGTTTATTTCTTTTTTCCCTCCCTCCACTATTTTCAACTCCTTTGATTTAGACACAATTGCGAGTTTCCCCCCCTCCCCCCCCCCCCGCCCTGTTTCCAACTTCTTTCAATTGATCACGATTTCTTCTTCCATTTTATTTCTGTTCAACACATTACCTAATTACTAGAAATGGTGGATTAGGCTAAAGCAAAGCAAACATTATTCATCAGGGTTCTTACACTTGAAAAAAACATTTTCAGGACTTTTCCAGGACATTTAAAAAAATATTCCAGGACATTAAATGTTCAGTCAATAAACAATTGTAATCTGAATTTAGACAGGTTATGACAACAAAAGTAAAGATGCAAAAAAAAAATAAACCACCAAATTTTTGGCCTAAATTTCCAGGACACAATAACATTTAAGGCCTTTTCCAGGACATTCCAGGCCTAGATTTTAAAATCACAAAATTCCAGGACATTGCAGGATTTCCAGGACGCATAAGAACCCTGTTTATATAAATAGAGAATAATACATGAGTGGCCGTTAGATATCATCTATCTCACAACGAAGTGTTTTAAAATGTATCTCACAAGCGAAAGCAAGTTTGATACGTTTTTAAACAAGTTGTGAGATAAATGGTATCTAACGGACACAAATGTATTATTCTATTTCTTACATTTTAACATATTTTTTTACTAAAAGATATTTACAACCCTTTGCACTTGTAGCTGACTTACATGTCACACACACACAATTGTCAGGTTAACTATAGTCACAGTCTAATCGATTTCAATCATGTTGTTTTTCATTGGATATATGGCATTGGTGAACTGGTCATCACCTAGGAGCAGCTAATCTTATGTCTTGAACTTGTTAACACATGTACATTGTGTACGTGTGTTAACAGGGTATGTGTTAACAGAAATAATGCAGTGTTCTCACCAACGGGTGTGTAAGAAATGTACACTGTGTATGTGTGTTAACAGGGTATGTGTTAACAGAAATAATGCAGTGTTCTCACCAACGGGTGTGTAAGAAATGTACACTGTGTACGTGTGTTAACAGGGTATGTGTTAACAGAAATAATGCATAGTGTTCTCACCAACGGGTGTGTAAGAAATGTACACTGTGTACGTGTGTTAACAGGGTATGTGTTAACAGAAATAATGCATAGTGTTCTCACCAACGGGTGTGTAAGAAATGTACACTGTGTACGTGTGTTAACAGGGTATGTGTTAACAGAAATAATGCAGTGTTCTCACCATCGGGTGTGTAAGAAATGTACACTGTGTACGTGTGTTAACAGGGTATGTGTTAACAGAAATAATGCATAGTGTTCTCACCAACGGGTGTGTAAGAAATGTACACTGTGTACGTGTGTTAACAGGGTATGTGTTAACAGAAATAATGCATAGTGTTCTCACCAACGGGTGTGTAAGAAATGTACAGTGTGTACGTGTGTTAACAGGGTATGTGTTAACAGAAATAATGCATAGTGTTCTCACCAACGGGTGTGTAAGAAATGTACACTGTGTACGTGTGTTAACAGGGTATGTGTTAACAGAAATAATGCATAGTGTTCTCACCAACGGGTGTGTAAGAAATGTACACTGTGTACGTGTGTTAACAGGGTATGTGTTAACAGAAATAATGCATAGTGTTCTCACCAACGGGTGTGTAAGAAATGTACACTGTGTACGTGTGTTAACAGGGTATGTGTTAACAGAAATAATGCAGTGTTCTCACCATCGGGTGTGTAAGAAATGTACACTGTGTACGTGTGTTAACAGGGTATGTGTTAACAGAAATAATGCAGTGTTCTCACCATCGGGTGTGTAAGAAATGTACACTGTGTACGTGTGTTAACAGGGTATGTGTTAACAGAAATAATGCATAGTGTTCTCACCAACGGGTGTGTAAGAAATGTACACTGTGTACGTGTGTTAACAGGGTATGTGTTAACAGAAATAATGCATAGTGTTCTCACCAACGGGTGTGTAAGAAATGTACACTGTGTACGTGTGTTAACAGGGTATGTGTTAACAGAAATAATGCATAGTGTTCTCACCAACGGGTGTGTAAGAAATGTACATTGTGTACGTGTGTTAACAGGGTATGTGTTAACAGAAATAATGCATAGTGTTCTCACCAACGGGTGTGTAAAGAAATGTACATTGTGTACGTGTGTTAACAGGGTATGTGTTAACAGAAATAATGCATAGTGTTCTCACCAACGGGTGTGTAAGAAATGACCTTATCTGATACAGGGCTAGCTCTGGCACTCGCCAAATCCGCTAATTGCAAATTTTATTTTAATATGGCGAAATAATTTCATGTAAACATTGACATTTTTTAGAAAGTAACTGGCAATTTCTGCAATTGTTCAAGTTTTATAGACAATTTGGCGAAATGTTTTTAAGTTTTATAGACAATTTGGCGAAATGTTTTTAAGTTTTATAGACAATTTGGCGAATTGTTTTGCTCACTCAGAGCTAGCCCTGTGATAATACGTATACTTACTTATCAAGTTCTTGCTGGTGATTCCCTTCTCGGTGATGGTGGCTGCTATGGTGTAGATGGGCAGGGGGAAGATGTAGGACTGGCGGAGGATGAGGGGCTGTGGGGGAGGGCTGAATGAGGTGAAGGCCGTCGAGTTGCTCTGCTCCTTCCCTTCAAACATCTCCAGGACGGCGATCTCGGGGCGCCGGTGCTTCTCGTTGATGAAGGAATACTGAAAATAAATTCAATTAGGAAATGTTTTATTTAACGACGCACTCAACACATTTTATTTATGGTTATATGGTGTCAGACATATGGTTAAGGACCACACAGATATTGAGAAAGGAAACCCGCTGTCGCCACTTCATGTGCTACTCTTTTCGATTAGCAGCAAGGGATCTTTTATATGCACCACCACAGACAGAATAGCATATACATGTACCACAGCATTTGTTACACCAGTTGTGAAGCACTGGCTGGAATGAAAAATTACCCAATCGGCCCACCGTTGGGAATTGATCCTAGATCAATCACGCATCAGATGAGCGCTGTACCACTGAGCTACATCATGCCTCAAATTGAATAAATAACTGACAATTTAAAACAAAAATTTGTTCTGTTTAACGACACCACTAGATCACACTGATTTATTAATCATTGGCTATTGGAAAATGTAAAGTTTGTTTTGTTTAATGACACCAGCTAATTCTGAAAGTTGTCATCAGGGGAAACCTGCTACATTTTTCATAATGAAGCAAGGGATCATTTACATGCACTTTCCCACAGACAGGAAAGCACATACAACAGCCTTTGACAAGTTGTGGTGCACTGGTTGGAACGAGAAAAAACACAATCAGTTGAATGGATCAAGCAAGCACCCAAACCAACTTGGATAAATCCAGCCACCATCAACTGTTGAATGTCAAACATTTGATAATTTTGACATATAGTCATAGAGAAGAAACCAGCAAAATTCCATTAGTAGCAAGGGATCTTTCATATGTGCCATCCCACAGACAGGATAGCACTTGCCATGGCCTTTGATATACCATTTGTGGTGCACTGGCTGAAATGAGAAATAGTCTGATGGGCCCAACCGACGGGGATCAATCCAAGACAGACTGCGCATTAGGCGAGCGCTGTACCACTGGACTACATCCCGCCCCTGTGTACAATGACGGCAGAGTGATGAACTTACCACGACCCAGTTTTCTGAGTGTACGACGACCACTGGTCCTTTAGCTCGCTTGTGGTTGAGATGGAAGACGATGTGTCCCGTCACTGCGTCTATCAGATACACGTTGAAGTAGTTCACAGGGCCTAAAGGAAAGGAAGGAAACATGACAGTATTTTTTATACATTCCTCTCTTTTATTTATTCATGACATACATTACTATAGTCCGTCCCACAGGGAACGCCTTTTTTCATACCATGGAATTTACTACAAGTTATTTATTTCTGAAACAACTGTTTTGTAAATTGTACACAAAAATAGTACTGTTTTTGTTATTTCCAAAACACCTTTACTTTTCTTCTTACGTAAAACCAAACTGAAATTATTTACAAATTTTTTTTTTATAGAATGATGGGATGGACTATAGAAATATTTTCATTAAAAACTCTTGCTAGTGCTCTCCCAAAATCAATCATAACGTGAGTGGCAGAAGGAAAATGTTTTTTGAGTATTCCCACCACACTAGAAATAAAATTATAATGCTTACTGCCTCTTCTTTACATTTACTTCATTCATATCCAATTAATGTTCAAGCATGCTGTTCTGGGCACACACCTCAGCTATCTGGGCTGTCTGTCTGTCCAGGACACGTGGTTAATTGTTAGTGTTTAGTGAGAGAGAAGAGGGTGTAGTGGTCTTATACCTACCCACTGAGTCGTTAAAACTCGCTCTGGGTTGGAGCCGGTACCGGGTTGCGAACCCAGTACCTACCAGCCTTATGTCCGATGGCTTAACAACGATACCACTACATTCATGATCAATTCTAGAAAATGCCTTAATGGCATGTTCAGTGCCCTGCAAATATCTAAATAAATCAAATAACCTCATACAGATTACATCCCTCCAATTAGCATCTCCACGAGTCCAAAATACTGGACTCGAGGACTCGAGGGTCAAACTCGACCTGGACCCGAGTACCCGATGATAATGAGACTAAGGAATAAAGTAAAATAGCATTATGTATCTTAATTCCAGTGCTGAACATGGAAGCCAAATCATGCCGTAGTATTACATTCCACACATTCAACTTTTGTTTTCCTTCCATATCTCATAGCTCTATAATGTAACCTGCACAAAACATATGGCAAAATGATGTAAAAAATATAATTAAATGAGTGCTCTTCCTTGCACGGGTATGTGAATGGACTCGAGTCTTGTTAAACTCGGCACGGGCCCCAAGTACTCGAGTACTTGTAATGAATGAATGAATGAATGAATGTTTAACGACACCCCAGCACGAAAAATACATCGGCTATTGGGTGTCAAACTATGCTAATCGAAAAACAAAGTGATGATCAACATCAATATAAAAATTCAACAGGTAAATAAAAACAATAAAATACAAATATCAATATAACTAAAATTTATAGTGAAGATGTGGGTGTGCTCTGGGTAGTTTTCATTGACGCATACTTCGAATAAGATTTTTTTGAAAGGCGAAAAGGGAATGAATGAATGAATGAATGTTTAACGACACCCCAGCACGAAAAATACATCGGCTATTGGGTGTCAAACTATGGTAATGCAAATAAATAAAGTGATGATCAACATCAATACAAAAATTCAAGGTTTAAACAAAAACAGTGTAAAGAACTGTGCAAAAATACAAATACAAATATCACAGAATTTTACGGACACCGAATTTTACTCTAAACTTCAATTTGTGCTGTATTGGCCATTCTCAAAGAGAATGTTACACCCCTGCACCACGGTGAGGTTACAGCACGCGCAGGGGTCGAGTACTTGTAAAGACCCTACCCTCCCCAACCTCCCACAATCACCATTTGACACATACCCTTATGAGACTGGGCAGATCCTGGTTCTTCTCCCTCGGTTGTCACGACAACCAAGTTAGGGTTGAGGTACTTGTACAACACACTTCTGTCACCGAGGACACGACCTTGTGAGTGTACATGTTCTGAAAGACAAAATAAATTTTAATTGAAAAAATACAAAAACTGTTATGAAATATGAAAACCTGACAAAATTAAATGATCCCTAGATGAAATAATTATCATAAAGGTATTCTTGATAAAAAGGGATTTTGACAATTATTTAATTCCATATGCTATTGCTATTTAATTCAATATGCTTTTTTTTAATTATTGTTATAGCAATATCACATTAAATATATATCTCTGAAAGTCTGTAACAGTCCAAAAGACTTAATTTAGTATTCCCTTAAGAATGTTGTTGTTTTTTTGTTGTTTTTTACATATTTTGTTAAGTGCACTGTGATGAACATCCATAGGCATAACTACAAATCAAGTTTCACTGATCTAGGACTTATCAAACTTATTAGTTTGTGAGTATTAAATGAGTTAAATGTCAAGCTGTAATGTTCAGCTAAACACAAAATGTGACCCTGTCGCCAATGCTGTCGGAAACGTAGGCCAACACCTATATCCAGGGATGTGAGAGGGGCTGAAACAAAAAAGCTTACTGCTCAAGGGCCCCTGAAGGAAAATTATTGTTTGCAACCCCAGGAACTGCCAAAAATTGCATTCAATGCTAACAAATCTAAACTGGTTATAACTTTAATATAAGGCACACATCATAAACTTGAAACCGTGAAAACATGCAAATGAATCATGTGTGGTCAACAGTATTGAACATCATGTTTTGGGTGGTTTTTTTAGACGAAATGGAAAAGCACATTTAACCATTTCCGCGTAGCTCTCACATACCTGTATATCTCGCCTTTTTACTTCATTAAGGCGAGACAGTACTTACCATCGACCCTCTTGGAGATAACGTTTGTAACTTTCTGGTACTGCTCTTGTAGATCTATGTTCCACATAGGATCTGCTTTTATACCCTGGAAAGAAAACAAAAGCAGAAACAAAGTTAAAAGTTTGTTTTGTTTAACAACATCACTAGAGCACATTGATATATTAATCATCAGCTATTGGATGTCAAACATTTGGTACTTCGGACATATAGTCTTAGAGGGTTACCAACTTAATTGTTCCATTAGTAAAAGGGATCTTTTATATGCATCATCCAGCACAGGATAGCACATACCACAACCTTCAATATACCAGTCATGGTGCACTGGCTGGAACGAGAAATAACCCAATGGGCCCACCGACAGGGATCGATCATAAACCGACCACACATTAAAAACAAGAAGAAAACAAAAGATGAGGAAAACATTATTAGAACACACATAATTAAATATATATATTGGGAATATTTAGTACACAAATTGAGAATTTTCAGTGCCACTTTCTTTTGTAAAGGGGTCTATGTTCAGACGCATTGAATGCCTGGATAAATCCCCATATGAAACGTTCGCCTGAATAAGCAATACCTCGTGATCGTTGACAAGAACTCTGTAGCCGGTCATAGTCCCAGTGTCCACATTGGTGAGGTGTAGAAACAATTTCGGTGCTAGTTTCTTGACCACAGATTTCACGGACTCCGGGTACGTTCGAATCTGAAAGGTAAGTTTAATATTGGTTTAACACTGGGGCATGTTCAAATCTGCAATTAATTTTATTAGAATTAATGCTGGTGGTATTAATGGTAGTGTATGTCCAAACCTGCAATCGAAAGTGTATTTAATTATCACAGCTCATTTTGTAAGGTGAGTTATCACTCTGTCTTCGTCAGGAAAGGCGAGTGATGACTCCCGCTCCCCTCCACCCTCGCTTGGAAGGTTTTAGGAGAGTGGCAAACTGATCGCCTCTCACTAAAATATTTAATGCATTTTATTTGACATATCATGTGATTGCTCGCCTAGAACAATTTCAGGAAAGTCATCTTCAGCTCACCTTGATTTTGCTGGTGGCGAGGCCCTGCCAAGCTGCATTCGCCATTCAACCTGAGCAAGGATAAAGCCAACATCTTAAGACAGTAACCAGTTATTTCTTTTATCCTGCAATCCTACAGGAATAGTTGGAAAATCATTATTTATTCCATTTTTGTGTACGCAAATTAAGTATCGTCAACCTAGCAAGGCTTTTGCCATATGACGTCATACAAGATACATAACGTCATTCTTTGTAAGACGCTAGCTAGATTCTGTCACATGCAAAAAGCGTTTCTAAACTCCAATTCATAAACACTGACGCCATATAACCGTAAATAAAATGTGTTTAGTGCGTCATTAAATAAAACATTTCATTTCCTTTCCAATTCATAAACAAATATACAAGTTTTGTATTGTTATCTCGAAACTAAAATTTATTTGCATTTACTGTACTAAAACAAATGATTTAAAGAGTATGTTTATTGAAAATCTAGTCTGAAATACTCGAGTCGAGTCGGGCTTATGTCACATGACCTATATTTTTGGTCACTGATCAAAAAAATAGAGATTATCTAGTTATCATATCTTGACAATGAATACAGTGATTGCGGAATAAATGGTATTATCTCGCCTTCATGTAAAATTCTTTAATCTCATTGGTTGTTTGCCGTTGGACAAATCCCTTATACCCCTGTGGGCGGAGCCAAATTCTCTTATACCCCGTCTGTAATTTCCACAGTTTCCAGCCACCCCAGTTAATGCTAAAGCAATAATTAGATTATAAATAACATTGATAATCAATCAAGTATACATAATTAATTTTATTTTTACTATAAAATACACTTTTTCAATACTTTTAAAAGCTGCAATGTTGAACTCGGCCACCTAATTACGGTCGTAGTGTTATTGTATTAATGCGCGATTAGCAACAGTTTATTTTTTTTATTTTTTTTTATTACATACATTTCTGATAAAAAAAAGTGGGTTTTTTTGTGGGTTTTTTTTATTAATATCTGTTTCAGACAATTTCTTATTACAAACATTTGAAGTTAAAAACTCGTTTATCGATGGAACTATTTTTCGTCACTGGCAAGTGGTTTCGTTCGCGTCCGCGTGGTACGGCTCCGTTAATAAATTGTTAACAATTATTGTCTGGCGTTATTTTGATTATTTGGCTATATGGTTTAACATGTCGGCAAGATAAATTCGTTGTAGAAGCATCTCTCAGGGTATATGGCTTTTTATGTACCCTCTGTGTGCTCTTTTACCCCCTTGCCTTCGGCTCGGGGTAAAAGAACACGCAGAGGGTACATAAAAAGCCATATACCCCTCGTGATGCTTCTACAACATATAATATCCGTCCTCGGTGGTGTCGTGGTTGAGCCATCGGACATAAGGCTGGTAGGTACAGGGTTCACAGCCCACCCACCCAGAGAGAGTGTAAGACCACTACACCGACCACTCTCTCACTAACCACTAACAACAAACCCACTGTGCTGCCCAGACAGCCAAGGTGTGTGCCCAGGACAGCGTGCTGGAACCATAATTGGATATGAGCACAAAAATAAGTAAAAAGAAAGAAAGAAATGGTAATATCTTAACTTGCTCCCCATAATCTAAGTTAGGGGAGTAATTAATCACTCTCCTCAATTTTTGTCACAACCAGATCAAATTTATTTTCCAAAGGTCTTACCATATAATCTTTATTTAACTTTAAAAAATTTTAATTTTCAATTTTTTAAAACAAACCAACAATAATTATTTGAGTAAACAGGAAGGAAACGCACTCAACACATTTTATTTACGGTTATATGGCGTCGATCATATGGTTAAGGACCACACAGATATTGAGAGACGAAACCTGCTGTCGCCACGTCATGGGCTACTCTTTTCGATTAGCAGCAAGGGATCTTTTATATGCACCATCCTATAGACAGGACAGCACAGCCGTTGATATTCCAGTCATGGTGCACTGGCTGCAACGAGAAATAGCCCAATGTCCCCACTGATGGGGATCAATCCCAGACCGACCGCGCATCAAGCAAGCGCGTTCCACTGAAGTACGTCCCGCCCCTTCAGTAAACAGACAAAAACTTTAGGTTTTAATTTAATCATAAAAATCACATCAATTCTGCCAAAACTGTACAATGTTGGTGTCAGTATGGGAGAACCCCACTCACCTTGAGGTCATTTCCGACAATAATCAAGCCCTTCAGGAATTCTTCGTTGACCTCCGACATCAGGGCTAGCTGGAAGACCTCAAAGCCAATGTCCATCCCACCAGGAAAAATGTCCGCCTCTGGCGTGCCAGCGATGGGGTCGAAAGCATACAGCATTCCATTGCCAGTTTTCTGAAGGGAAAAAACGATATCGATTATTACAAAAGCCTGTTTCGTTATCATCAATATTATATATTATGAATAAAAATTTAATCCAACGAGAGTGTGAAATTATTTTTATATGATATTAACACTACCAAAAACACATACGGGCAATAATCTCTATATTGTATTATATAATAAATGTGTTTGTGTCACTACCTTGTTCTTGCCCAGCACCACACACTGCAGAGGGTGAGGAAAGTGAGTATTATATCGTTACCTTGTTCTTGCCCAGCACCACACACTGTGGGGGATGAGGGAAGTGAGCCGTCGTTCTCTGTACGTACAGCAGCATCTTGTGACGGCCGTATCGGTCAAAGGGACACAAGTCTGGCAGGTACTGACGCCAAATGATCCTGCCAGTGTGACTTCGAATTCCAAAAATCTACAAGAAAAATAATTCAGTGAAATTAAATGTCTAACCTTTGATAAACTGATTCAGTGAATACAGATATAATTTGTCACGTGCCATTTAGAATTTATACAGTTCTTTTAAAATAAAAATTAAAATAACATTAAATTAAATTTTAAAATGTTTTTTTTTTAAATGGTTTAAACATGCATTGAAAATTTCATTCATCTAGATGCAGCTATAAACCAAGTTTTATTGATCTAGGACTTAATAGTTTGTGGGGAATGGACCTAAATGTAAAAACGTAAGATCAGACCTAAATACAAAGTTGATGTCATCTCAGCTGGAAAAGTAATACCTTAAAAGGATCAAAAGGACAACTGTATCTACCTGTGTTGGCATAAAAAGAGCATGTACACCGTATTGAAAATTCTCATAATACCCATCACTAGTATCTTGCAGCCACTGATACAGTAACCTCATAATACCCATCACTAGTATCTTGCAGCCACTGATACAGTAACCTCATAATACCCATCACTAGTATCTTGCAGCCACTGATACAGTAACCTCATAATACCCATCACTAGTATCTTGCAGCCACTGATACAGTAACCTCATAATACCCATCATTAGTATCTTGCAGCCACTGATACAGTAACCTCATAATACCCATCATTAGTATCTTGCAGCCACTGATACAGTAACCTCAATAAATGAGAGAAAAAAAAGCTAACAAAGTGACAAACCTTTCCAGCCTCAATAACGACAACGATGATAATCTTGGGAAGATTAAACTCGTCTCTCATCAAATCTAGCGGCCATTGATACAATATTCTCTATATATAAGAACAATGATGATCTTGGGAAGATTAAACTCGTCTCTCATCAAATCTAGTGACCACTGATACAATATTCTCTCTATATATAAAAAACCTAACAAAGCAACAAACCTTTCCAGCCTCAATAACGACAACGATGATGATCTTGGGAAGATTAAATTCGTCTCTCATCAAATCTAGTGACCACTGATACAATATTCTGTATATGTAAAAGAAAGCTAACAAACCTTTCCGGCCTCCGTGACGACGACAATGATCTTGTGAAGGTTAAACTCATCTCTCGTCAAATCTTCGTCATCTTCGTCCTCTTCATCATCAACATCTTCGTCATCGTCCATCATTGGTGCATGCTGGTGGCGCGGTCCCTGCAGTTTGTGGATGATGTTTTCGAAGAACGTCTAAAATAGATGTAACACATAAATCAATATCCAATGAGAGGATTCGAACCGGAGTTTTTCCAGAGAATAAATGAATGAAATACACATCGGCTATTGGGTGCCAGAAAAGGTTGTGACTAGAGATTCCATGCTTCCGCGAATCCCAGAGTTCAAGTCGGAAGCATAAAATTATGATGGAAGCCCAAAATATATAAAATGCATAATTTTTTCAATTCTAGCAAATCAAAAGCGAAAACATCCTTAATTTCAATGCCTGTTCTATGAATAAGAATGCTATGTCAAGGTCAGCTTTGGGTGGGCAGAAAATTGTGCCAAATTATCTATTAAACTTTTAAAATGTTCGGAGTGGGACATAGCTCAGTGGTAAAGTGCTCGCTTGATGCACAGTTGGTTTAGGATCGATACCCGTTGGTGGCCCCATTGGGATATTTCTCGTTCCAGCCAGTGTACCATAACTGGTGTGACAAAGGCCGTGGTATGTACTATCCTGTCTGTGGGATGGTGCATATAAAAGATCTCTTGCTGCTAATTTAAAAGAGTAGCCCATGAAGTGGCGACAGCGGGTTTCCTCTCAATATATCTGTGTGATCCTTAACCACATGTCTGACGCCATATAACCATCAATAAAATGTGTTGCGTCGTTAAATAAAACATTTCTTTCTTTCCTTTTTTAAAATGTTCACAAAACCACAGTTAGTTTCCAACACGGTATCAAATTTTCCAACAAAATATCAATCATTACATGAAATTATTTTTCCAAATTAAAATAAAATGATTTTTAAAATATGCAGGACAAAATCAGGTGAGGCGGAGCTAGCGCTGTGCATTCTACTAGCTGACCTCACAGGGAAATCCCCACTAGCTACTGCCAGTAGGAGCACTTTATACCAACACCATTATCAGGGCTTCTAGAATTTTTATAAAAGCCATTAGCCATGGGATCAGTGATTAAATTTTTTTACTAGCTACAATTAAAAATTCACTGGCCCTACTTTACTTTAAGTTAATACAATTTTACTAAATAATAGTAATAATCAGATATGTCACCTAAAGTGGGAGATGGAGCTTAAAATCACTAACATTGGGGGGGGGGGGGGGGGGGGGGCTTGGGGTGGGGAAAGGATATTCATATTTACAAAATACTTATCTGCAACATTTAACCCCAAAAATGCACTAGCTGTCGGGTAAGGCAATAGTATTTATTTACTAGCCCAACATTGAATATCACTAGCCATGGGAGTGGGGCTACCATAATATAGAAGACCTTCCATTATATACTTCACGCCTGCGCATGCTGTAACCTCACCGTGGTGCAGGGGTGTAACATTCTCTTTGAGAATGGCTAATACAGCACAAATTGAAATTGTGAGTAAAAGTCAGTATCTATCTGTGATATTTGTATTTTTGCACAGTTCTTTACACTGTGTTTTTATTTGAATTTTGAATTTTTGTATTGATGTTGATCATCACCTTATTTCTTTGCATTACCATAGTTTGACACCCAATAGCCGATGTATTTTTCGTGCTGGGGTGTTGTCAAACATTCATTCAATCGTTCATTATATACTTCAACCCCTCAAGTGAAGCTACATGTATATCCGCATGCTGAGGGCCCTGGACAGTTGAACTGTTACAACTCTTACTAAGAACCCAGTTCTGAAGAGTGAGTACATGCAAACAACTGGTTTTCATCGTATCCTGTCCCATCACATTCAATTAATGCTATGTGTAAAAATCAGTCTAGCAAGCACTCAGCCTGTATTAATGTGCATTTGGCTAATTTAACTACCAACAGTTAAAAGTTTGTTTTGTTTAATGATACCACTAGAACATACTGATGTAGTAACCATCGTCTATTGGATGTCAAACAGTTAGTAATTTTGATATATAATCTTAGAGAGGAAACCCGCTATCAACAGAGTAAGCCCTTGTCAAGCCACTGACTGGGATCGATCCTTAGACCAATCACACCTCATGCCTGCCACTAAGAAAGAAATGTTTTATTTAACGACGCACTCAACACATTTTGTTTACTTTTATATGGCGTCAGACATATGGTTACGGAACATACAGATATTGAGACAGGAAATCTGCTGTTGCCACTTCATGGGCTACTCTTTTCGATTAGGAGCAAGGGATCTTTTATATGCACCATCCCATAAACAGGGTAGTACATACCACAGCTTTTGATATACCAGTCGTGGTGCACTGGCTGGAACGAGAGATAGCCCAATGGGCCCACCGACGAGGATCGATCCCACACCGACCGCGCATCGAGCAAACGCTGTACCACTGGGCTACATCCTGCCCCGCCTGCCACTAAGAAAACAAAGTGTTTGACTCACCTGTAGCTGTGACAACTGGGTTAATATTCTCTTGTAAAACATGGCAGCCACATCACCTGAAATTTTCAAGTTGAAACAAACATTACACAACTACTATCAGTCAAAGAGCAACGAATATTTTACCTTCACAAATCATTGAATATTTTTTCTAACAAAATATTAGTGCTAAAAAAAGAGACCCAAAATTTTATATTATCCAATTATTATACTTCACTAGAATTTCAATTTAAAATTGTCAAAGCATGTAAAAAAAATCAATATACCATCAAGGTTTTTTTTACTGTTCTATATAAAAAAAAAAAAAAAGTAAGAATAAATGATTTTTTAAAGATGTTTTTTTCGGACTGGACAGGAATTTTATTTTTGAAATTTGCCAATTTTTTAAAAGCCAGAGTTAACCCTGGGATGTGTTTTTCTTGGATATCTGAAGACAATGTATTTATTAACTGAAAGTTACTTACCTTCTCTTGAACCGAATTCGTCCTCGAACTTGGCCTGGTTTTCAGACACTGGCAAATCAACCATTTCCACAGCCGATATGTACGCCAGAGACTCCTCTCTGTGCCACCAAGATTTGCCTGTGACAAGAAAAACAAGCATTCTGAGAGGACTACTAACACATTATATGTCCCTACCGGGCCCAACAAATCTCTTAAGTTCAAGGAAGGGCCATAACTCTTAAATTCCATTTTGACAGTTATGGCCCCTGAATAAAATGCCATGAAAGACAAACTTGATGTGGCCATAACTCTGTCAAAAATGGGTAACTCCTAATGCAAGGAAAGTCAAACTTGATCGGTTACAGTACGTGATAAAGCTACACACACAATTTCAGCTCAATATCTTCACACATTGCGAAAAAAAGTCTGCTAAACAATATTTCAATTCTCCAGACAGACAGACAGACAGACAGACAGACAGACAGAAGGATGGAGATGAAACCCACAGTCCCATCCAGGACCAGGACCAACAAAATTAATGTTTGTATGCCTTAAGTTCAAGGTCCGTAACTCTGAAAAGTTGGTATACCGTCATGGAAGTCAAATGTGATCTTTAACAGCACATGATAAATCTATAAACAATATTTCAGCTCTGTATATGGAGGCACTGTCCAAAAAAGACCGGAAAACTATGTGAGACAGACGGACGGATGGATGGACAGACGGACACCAAACCTACAGTCTCCTCCGGTTGGACAGATGACTAAAAACATGAAAAGCAAATTCTATTTATCCTATAACACATCAAAAATAAAATTTTAATTCAATATTAAGTAAATCACAGTTCTAAAGTTGCCTTAGTTAGTAAAATGACATCATCACAATTAGCACAAAATGTTACGCTGAGGTATACAAGTCTTATTGGCTTGTAAACATGACCCATTGGCAGCAAAGAAAATTAATAACAATGTTAATACATCAAAATATTAAATGGGTTTATATTGATATTGATATTATGGACAAGTTACAAGATAAGACAACATTATACACTAGGCTGAATGGCCGACTTCACTCACCTGATTTATAATGAATACAAAAGTCTTCCCCCAGAAGGACAATCTTACAGCCCAAACGATGATCCTTCTTACGTGCAAACACCAAAGAGAATATCTGTAAATAAGGGTTTTTTTTAAATAAGATCCTGCCAGTGTTTTTCACAAACAAGATCTCTCAACATAATGCAATCCAAAAGCCTACAGGGTGTATACCACCAAATCAAATCCCATAGACGACAGTACTAACATATGTGGCTAAAACTCCTACCTGCAGTGTATCAATCAGCATATACACCACGGATATAAATACTACCACCCCTCACACTTAAAGTGAATCAGAAAAAATTGGGGGTCAAACTGCTCATTTCAGAGATAACGGGTAGCATCTATGACTACTCTAGTTCTGCACAAAATTCGAGCACTTTTTTTTGTGTTTTACAGGTACCCCATACATGTTTCAAGCACAAGGCTACTTGACACATTGGTACTAGATGAAATAAAATTGCATATTTTTTTACCCAGATGAAACTATTATTTTTTACAACCAACACACTCACATTTATAACCAATCATAGGACTATCAAAAGTTGGGTGCACCTCGAACTTTAACCCAGCCAGAAGTTTTTGGTTTAGTACTACCTACATGTAATTGACAAAGCTCTCTTACACTCTTAAGCAACATCATAGCGTCATTGCAAGTCATTTTACACTGCACTGCACTGCGAGTTGTGAGAGTTTATTGTCTTACATTCCACAGCTTATTTTATCAACAAAGTCTCCCAGAATCCATTTGGATTCCCACAACTTTACAATTAACAAATCTAATACTTTGGAAGCAATTTTTCTTCTAAAGATTAAGTATCAGAATTACCAAATGTTCAACATCTAATAGCTCATGGTTAATTAATCAATCTGCTTTAAGTGTGTGTGTGTGGGGGAGGTTCTCTTTTTTTGCACAGTTCTTTACACTGTGTTGTTATTTACCTCTTGTATTTTTATATTGATGTTGATCATCACTAGTTTTGCATTCACCATAGTTTGACACCCTATAGCCGATGTATTTTTTCGTGCTGGGGTGTCGTTATACATTCATTCATTCATTCATTCATTCATTAGTGGTGTCATCATGGGCATAGGCGGGGGGGGGGGGGGGGGGGGGGGGGAGAGGGGAGGGGGTTTCGAAACAAATCTCCTGCTGAGGTCAAAGCATGTTTTTACAATGCAATTGGCTATTCAGTATTGGGCTATTCATGTAGTTGTCCAGGGAAAATGCAGACAAAAGAGTTTACTAGATTCATATTTGATCCCCCAGTGTTCATTCTAGGATGAAAAGTAAAGGGGGGTGGGGGGGGGGGGGGGGCATTCTGGAAAAATATGGCAGTAATAAAAAGTAAAAAAAAAAAACTTTACCTCACAAAGGTGTTTTTATATAATCGAATGCAAACAGAACAGGTGGTAATATTCAATTCGTTCAAACATTGAGGAAATAACTAACTGCTCAAACTAATCTGGAGGACTGATTATAATATCCATTTAAATAGAATAGCAATCCAAAGTTACCAACTCAAATACATCCTGCTCCTGCATCCTTAAAGATTCATTTATTTACCAATGGTCTACATTCAGTCTCACAGTGAACACCTTTTTTCATATTATGAAATTTACTACAAGTTATTTATTTTGGAGCCGACTGATTTCTATATTGAATAAACAAATAGACTTTTTTTTGGTATTTCCAAAACACTTTTACTTTTCTTCTTACATGAAACCAAATTGAAATTATTTACCAAAACTTTTTTGTAGGATGTGAGTGACTATAGCTGACATATTACAACAAACCTCCTGTGGCAGGCCGTACGACTGTGGAACGAGTGAGTCTGAACCACTGGGCTATGTTCCGCCCTGGATGGACTATAGATGACATATTACAACAAACCTCCTGTGGCAGGCCGTACGACTGTGGAACGAGTGAGTCTGAACCACTGGGCTATGTTCCGCCCTGGATGGACTATAGATGACATATTACAACAAACCTCCTGTGGCAGGCCGTACGACTGTGGAACGAGCGAGTCTGAACCACTGGGCTATGTTCCGCCCTGGATGGACTATAGATGACATATTACAACAAACCTCCTGTGGCAGGCCGTACGAGTGGGGAACGAGTGAGTCTGAACCACTGGGCTATGTTCCGCCCTGGATGGACTATAGATGATATACTACAACAAACCTCCTGTGGCAGGCCGTACGACTGGGGAACGAGTGAGTCTGAACCACTGGGCTATGTTCCGCCCTGGATGGACTATAGATGATATACTACAACAAACCTCCTGTGGCAGGCCGTACGACTGGGGAACGAGTGAGTCTGAACCACTGGGCTATGTTCCGCCCTGGATGGACTATAGATGACATACTACAACAAACCTCCTGTGGCAGGCCGTACGAGTGGGGAACGAGTGAGTCTGAACCACTGGGCTATGTTCCGCCCTGGATGGACTATAGATGACATATTACAACAAACCTCCTGTGGCAGGCCGTACGACTGTGGAACGAGTGAGTCTGAACCACTGGGCTATGTTCCGCCCTGGATGGACTATAGATGACATATTACAACAAACCTCCTGTGGCAGGCCGTACGACTGTGGAACGAGTGAGTCTGAACCACTGGGCTATGTTCCGCCCTGGATGGACTATAGATGACATACTACAACAAACCTCCTGTGGCAGGCCGTACGACTGTGGAACGAGTGAGTCTGAACCACTGGGCTATGTTCCGCCCTGGATGGACTATAGATGACATATTACAACAAACCTCCTGTGGCAGGCCGTACGACTGGGGAACGAGTGAGTCTGAACCACTGGGCTATGTTCCGCCCTGGATGGACTATAGATGACATACTACAACAAACCTCCTGTGGCAGGCCGTACGACTGGGGAACGAGTGAGTCTGAACCACTGGGCTATGTTCCGCCCTGGATGGACTATAGATGACATACTACAACAAACCTCCTGTGGCAGGCCGTACGACTGTGGAACGAGTGAGTCTGAACCACTGGGCTATGTTCCGCCCTGGATGGACTATAGATGACATACTACAACAAACTTCCTGTGGCAGGCCGTACGAGTGGGGAACGAGTGAGTCTGAACCACTGGGCTATGTTCCGCCCTGGATGGACTATAGATGATATACTACAACAAACCTCCTGTGGCAGGCCGTACGACTGGGGAACGAGTGAGTCTGAACCACTGGGCTATGTTCCGCCCTGGATGGACTATAGATGACATATTACAACAAACCTCCTGTGGTAGGCCATACGACTGGGGAACGAGTGAGTCTGAACCACTGGGCTATGTTCCGCCCTGGATGGACTATAGATGACATATTACAACAAACCTCCTGTGGCAGGCCGTACGAGTGGGGAAAAGTCTGAACCACTGGGCTCCACCCTGATGGACTATAGATGACATATTACAACAAACCTCCTGTGGCAGGCCGTACTGGGGAACGAGTGAGTCTGAACCACTGGGCTATGTTCCGCCCTGGATGGACTATAGATGACATACTACAACAAACCTCCTGTGGCAGGCCGTACGACTGGGGAAACGAGTGAGTCTGAACCACTGGGCTATGTTCCGCCCTGGATGGACTATAGATGACATATTACAACAAACCTCCTGTGGCAGGCCGTACGAATGGGGAATGAGTGAGTCTGAACCACTGGGCTATGTTCCGCCCTGGATGGACTATAGATGACATACTACAACAAACCTCCTGTGGCAGGCCGTACGACTGGGGAACGAGTGAGTCTGAACCACTGGGAGTTCCGCCCTGGATGGACTATAGATGACATATTACAACACCTCCTGTGGGCGTATGTTCCGCAAACCTCCTGGATGGACTATAGATGACTATAGATGACATAACAAACCTCCTGTGGCAGGCCGTACGAGTGGGGAACCAGTGAGTCTGAACCACTGGGCTATGTGAACCCCCCCTGGATGGACTATAGATGACATATTACAACAAACCTCCTGTGGCAGGCCGTACGAGTGGGGAACCAGTGAGTCTGAACCACTGGGCTATGTTCCGCCCTGGATGGACTATAGATGACATACTACAACAAACCTCCTGTGGCAGGCCGTACGAGTGGGGAACGAGTGAGTCTGAACCACTGGGCTATGTTCCGCCCTGGATGGACTATAGATGACATATTACAACAAACCTCCTGTGGCAGGCCGTACGAGTGGGGAACGAGTGAGTCTGAACCACTGGGCTATGTTCCGTCCTGGATGGACTACAGATGACATATTACAACAAACCTCCTGTGGCAGGCCGTACGAGTGGGAAACAAGTGAGTCTGAACCACTGGGCTATGTTCCGTCCTGGATGGACTATAGATGACATACTACAACAAACCTCCTGTGGCAGGCCGTACGAGTGGGGAAACGAGTGAGTCTGAACCACTGGGCTATGTTCCGCCCTGGATGGACTATAGATGAAACATTACAACAAACCTCCTGTGGCAGGCCGCACTAGTGGGGAAACGAGTCACTATAGATGAAACATTACAACAAACCTCCTGTGGCAGGCCGCACTAGTGGGGAAACGAGTCACTATAGATGACACATTACAACAAACCTCCTGTGGCAGGCCGTACGAGTGGGGAAACGAGTGAGTCTGAACCACTGGGCTATGTTCCACCCTGGATGGACTATAGATGACATATTACACAAACCACCTGTGGCAGGCCGCACGAGTGGGGAAACGAGTCACTATAGATGAAACATTACAACAAACCTCCTGTGGCAGGCCGCACTAGTGGGGAAACGAGTCACTATAGATGACACATTACAACAAACCTCCTGTGGCAGGCCGTACGAGTGGGGAAACGAGTGAGTCTGAACCACTGGGCTATGTTCCGCCCTGGATGGACTATAGATGACATATTACACAAACCACCTGTGGCAGGCCGCACGAGTGGGGAAACGAGTGACTATAGATGACACATTACAACAAACCTCCTGTGGCAGGCCGCACTAGTGGGGAAACGAGTCACTATAGATGACACATTACAACAAACCTCCTGTGGCAGGCCGTACGAGTGGGGAAACGAGTGAGTCTGAACGAGATCGACGAGTTCTTCCTCCGTCTTCAGGTTATAGGCCGATATAGTGAGGAACTAGAAACAAGAGTAAATATATACAACCATTAAATCCTGATTATTAAGTTAATTATCTAATAGAGATATGTATTATACATTATCAAAAGATATACTATCAGCCATACCTACTGTAATCTGATAAATTGAACAAATACATAATTTGTGATGTTATATTCAGGATTAATATCTTTATAATATCTCTTAATATCTTTAATATAAAAAAAAAAGATGCTTAAATATTAAAAATATACTAGTCATTTACCCGATTGAAAATAATAAGAAGCATCAGGTGCAGAAAGTGAAGAAGAAGGAAACAGAAGACAATGGGTGAAAAGTAGAAGAAAAAAAGGATGAAGAAGAAGTAGAAGTAAAGTCTGTTTTATTTAACAACACCACTAGAGTGATTTTTTTATCTTATCATCGGCTATTCAGGGATGAGAATGACAATTTGTATTTTCAGCTGAAATTAGCCGGGGTCACCCTGAAGCTATAGGTTTTTTTTATAATTGCAAGGCCTAGAACTGTAAGGGCTACGTTGATTGGTCTCAATATTTCAGACATCTCAATACCTCAGACGTCTCAATTTTAGCCAATCACAGTGGTCGTAGTAAACAGTACTAAACACATACACACAAAGCTAGTTTTGTTTCATTTTCGTACATAGTGCATCGAAATAAACATGGTGGCCGCTACATTACGATAGCAGCTGCACAACAACCTCAACTTTAACTGCAAGGCATATACCTATATTCTACCCTACCCCCAATTTTCTCAACGAATTTACACGTTTCACAGGATCGACCCTGGGGGTCCAAAATCCGCGGAAAATTCTCATCCCTGGCTATTGGACATTCTGACACTGCTTTGTAGAGGAAACCCGCTGTCGCCACATAGGCTACTCTTTTACGACAGGCAGCAAGGATCTTTTATTTGCGCTTCCCACAGGCAGGATAGCACAAACCATGGCCTTTGTTGAATCAGTTATAGATCACTGGTCGGTACAAGTGGTTTACACCTACCCACTGAGCCTTGCAGAGCACTCACTCAGGGTTTGGAGTTGGTATCTGGATTAAAAATCTCATTCCTCGACTGGGATCCGAACCCAGTACCTACCAGCCTATAGACCGATGGCCTAACCACGACGCCACCGAGGCCGGTAAAAAAAGTAGAGGAACAAGGAGGAGAAAATGATGATGATGAAGAAAAGGAGAAGAAGAAAGAAAAAAGAACAACAACAACATATGTAAGACAAATTGGGATACAGTCATTCTTTTGAACTACATTACAACTGACCTCTGACCCATTTACTTGGACAGTCTGTAGTATGTCCATGTCATCGTATGTTACAATCTGTGCAGCTGAACTCTGAAAAAAACCCACACATCAATATCAGTATCTTTTGTGACACATCAATATCAACGTTTCATTTGTGAATCGTTATACACATCTATAGCATCACTTTATTCCCGAAACATATATCAAGAGCATCGTTTTTTTTTTACACGTATCATTATCATGACATAGTTATTTTGTATGGGTGAAAAGAGAGGGACAGACAATGAAGGGAGATAGTTTGAGACAGAGGGGGGGGAGAGAGAGAGAGAAAAAGAGAGAGAGAGAGAGAGACAGAGAGAGAGAGAGAGAGGAGAGAGAGATGGAGAGAGAGATGGAGAGAGAGAGAGAGAGAGAGAGAGAGAGAGAGAGAGAGAGAGAGAGAGAGAGAGAGAGAGAGAGAGAGAGAGATGGAGAGATGGAGAGAGTGAGAGCATACAGACATACAGTATAGTACCCATACGTCAGCACCTTGTTTCTGCCTAGCCAAGGTATTAAAATAACCATCTGCTCGACACTAAACGACCTGAGCTAAAATTTGCTTAGGTGTTGTTAAAAAGACATTACTATCATTTCCTGGGCCATGAGTACTACACTGACTGGTTTATACCTCGGGCAGGTCTCTGAGCACTTTGATGTTTGACTCTGATATCTGTAAGACGGCCACGTGGTCCCTGGCAACGCGGAACACAGCCTCCAACAGCGGTTCCAGCGTGTTCGATCTCGGTAGTCCTTGCTGAAGACTCGAGTCCGTCGTTGGCTTCAAACCAAGACTCTGAAAGGAAGAAAATGTTTTTGCATTTAATCTTTGTATCACTGGGTTAATAGTGTTATGCTGTTAAGTGGATGTTTTCATACTGGCCTTGTTATAGATACTAGGATTTATACAGGCCGAGAACCAATGTAACTACCCGAGGACATATAACTGAAAAACTATGAAAACACCTCTTTAATGACATTTTTACTGGTAAATGAAATGAAAACACTTATTTAATGACATTTTTACTGGTAATTCTTACACACCCGTGTAGAAGACGACCACCACTGTGTATCAAAATCATATACAACGTATGTTGGAGATCGTTTCTGAGAGGTCATGACCCAGTTTAGTGTTATTGTAGGGAGATGTAAAGTGACGTCATTGGAATACTGACATCATTCAACTTCAAAATTAGCGGAATTATTACAATGCTTCACCACATTAAAATGCTCGCTTTTCATTTTCTGAGTGGTTGGCAAATGTTTTAGAGTGGTCTAGTTTTTAAGGAAAACTGATCTGTTAATACAGTTGTGATTTGGTTATGATGTGGTTTGTATGCTTAAAGTCAAGTATCCATATGCCATGACCCAGTTAGGCTACGTTCTGTAACAACATAATTTAGTTCATTATATTGTTTATATTTTTATTGTTTCGAGGTATGTAAGAAATAGAATACTACATTTGTGTTCGTTTGATACCATTTATCTTACAACTCGTTGTTTAAACACGTATCCAACGAGCTTTCGCTCATTAGATACATTTATAAACATGTAAGATAAATGGTATGAAATGGAAACTCATGTATTATTCTCTATTTATAAATTAGGTTTTGTTGTCATCCAGATAATATTACAGCTTTTTAATGTGGATTGCCACTCTACTTGACAAAGTGTTATTTTAAATGGGAACAAAATAGTAATTTTATACAACTTTCCCTGATAGTTGTTGATTAATTAATGTATTCTAGTGGTGTTGTTAATCAGTTAATGTCAATCAGAAGAAAATGCAGGGCTAGCTCTGACACTTGACATATTCGCAATTGGCGACATTTAAAACCAATTGGCAAATTTTATATTAATTTGGCAAAATAATTTTATGAAATAATTTATATTTTATTCGAAAATAATTGTGTTTCTGCAATTTGTAAAGGTTAATAGATAATTGGTGAAATTGTCTGCTCACTTAGAGCTAGCCCTGAAAAGGAACAAAGGAAGGAAGGAAGGAAATAAATGTTTTATTTAACAACGCACTCAACACATTTTATTTACGGTTATATGGCGTCGTATATATGGTTAAGGACCACAGATATTGAGAGAGGAGACCCGCTGTCGGCACTCTTTTCAATTAGCAGCAAGGGATCTTTTATATGCACCATCCCATAGCCAGGATATCAAATACCACGGCCGTTGACATATCAATCGTGGTGCACTGGCTGGAACAAGAAATTGTCCAATGGGCCCATTGATGGGGATCGATCCAAACCAACCGCATGTCAAGCGAGCGCTTTACCACTGGGCTACGCCTCACCCCTCCCTGAAATGGATGAACTATGGATAATCAACGTCAGTGCTGTAATTGTAAGGTTGTAAACGACTGTGAAGAGTGTTTGGTGAACAGACCTGTAGGGGTGTTGAAGCAAACAATTTGTCCTCTCGCAGTTGGAGGAGCTGGAATCTCAATGATGCGTCTTCATAACAGAGAAAGTGAGACTGGCCCAAAATCAGACAGCTGTAACAAAACAAAGCAGTCCAGTTAACATTACACGTAAAACAGCAGCAGCAGCAATATTTGAATTTAGGTAAAAGTCTGAGTTGTTTAAGAACACTACTAGAGCACAATGATGTTATTAATCATCGGTTACTAGATGTAAAAAATTGGATCATTCTGACATATAGTCTTAAAGAAAACCCACTACATTTGTCCATTAGTAGCAAGGGATTCTTTTATATGCACCATCCCACAGACAGGATAGCACATACCATGGACTTTGATATACCAGTTGTGTGGCACTGGTTGGGACTGGGAAAATTGCAGTCACATAATGGGTCCACCGAGGGTGTTCGATCCTATGATGAAAGCACCTCAGGTGAATTTGAATTTAGAGTAATAAAACAAATCTTTATTGCAATATGCAACTCAACAACACAGCTTCTAGAATTTTTATAAAAATCCACGGGATCCATGGGATCAATGATTTTAAAAATCGACTAGCCACAATTAAACATTCACTAGCTCTATTTTACTTTAATTAAATACATTTTTACCAATAGTAATACTCGTATGTCACCTAAAGAGGGAGATAGAGTTTAAAAAACCTTAGATATAGGGGTGGGGGTTAGGATATTCATATTTACAAAATAGTGTTAAATGTAGCAATTAACAACTTTTTTTCACTAGCCGTCAGGCTTGGCAATATTAGTTATTTACTAGCCCAACATTGAATATCACTAGACATTGGAGTGGGGCTACCATAATTTAGAAGCCCTGCCCAACAATTTAAACTTCAGTGACAAAACCATTCAAACATTGAAGTGTCTCTTTATTAGAACAATAGAATCACTATGAACGTATCTTTCCAGAAATTAAAATAAAAGAATCATAAATTGTATTTAGAAAACATAAAATAAACGAGAAAAAAGAAAACTTGAAGAGAGAAAAGGGAAAAGAGAATGATGGGATACTGATATCTTAAAGGGACATTCCTGAGTTTGTTGCATTGTAAGATGTTCCGGACTTATAAAATACTTCTATGATTAAACTTACATATTAAATATATTTTTTTGTTTAGAATATCAGTGTCTGTATATTCAATGTGTTTCTGGTCATCTTAATATTTGTAAGAAGCCCAAACTGGATTGTCTTCAAATAATTTCGTACGTATGAAAAAATTATATTTTTGGAAATAAAATGAAATTTAACCTAGTACAAATATTAGAACGATCAGAAACACGTTTAATATACAGCCACTAATATTTTATGCAGAAAAATATATTTGATATGTAATTACAATTGTTAAAAAATTCTTTGTTAGTCGATAACATCTTAAAAAGTGCAGCAATTTCAAGAATGTCCCTTTAATGGGAACAGAAGGAAAATATTAGGGTTTTCTATTTTCAAATAGCTGAGATAAAAAAAAGGGTTTAATTCTTTATATACGGATTTATTTATCGGAAGTGATATTTTTAAAAACTATTTATTAATGTTAATATGTTGGGGATTGACCAACAGGCAATGTCCATAGTAAGGTCTCACCCTACACTTTACAAACAGGGGTGGGAATTGGTGAACTGTAAAAAATAAAAAGAGGAAATTTAGAGGGGTTTCGGAAATTCTTGAAATCCTAGGTTAAAATCTATGCCATCTGACACATTTTGGAGGAAAGGACTATTAAAATGCAAGGAAATGAAATGTTCCATGAGAGGAAAAAAGCTGATCCGACGAGAATTCCCACCCCATACAAAACATTTTTTTTTACAAAACAAAGATTCCACCAGAGTAACGGCAATCTTTATTTTCTAATTACCTTGTTTTTTCTGTGATCCACATCGCAGGAACCAAGTACTCTGTCACCTTCTTTCCTTCGTGGTCGACCTTAACGACTGTGACCTTGGATCCCGGTGAGACTCCTACCAAGAGCACGTCGTGGTCACGGTTTACCATGAACCAGTGGGCCACCGTATCACTGAAATATTACACAGGGAACATTATGTTCAGTATCACGGCACAATTTGCTACACATGTTTCATAAATCGCTACACAATATCAAAACATTAAACTAGTTGCTAAGGTCTAAAAAATATATATGCATTTCCAGTTTCCCGACCTACCCTAATTTTATGTAGTGACCATGAACTTTTTTTAATAAAAAAAAAAAAATTTAAAAATAATTAAAAAAAAAAAAAATTCTTTAAATCATAATCCTTGATTTTTTGTAATAAGCAAACAAGATTCAGAACACCATGACCAATTACGGTTTCTTGGTTTCATTCGATTTAAAAAAAATAAAAAATTCCTACCTACCTACCCTACTGTAATGAAACCTGAAACACATTTTTATAGGCCTAATCAATTTTCAATTCATTAGAAATGTCGCTAATCAAAATTTTAAAAATAAAATATTCCTTTTCATCCCAATCTAAAAGAATATTTCATTAAAAAAAAAAAAAAAAAAAAAAAAAAAAAAAAAAAAAAAATAAAAATAAAAATAATAAAAAAAAAAATAAATAAAAAAAATAAAAAATAATAATAAATTTTTATGCAATACTAATTCAGCAATATGAAACATTTAAAGAAGCCACATCTTATAATTTTATAAAAGAAATTTGAGATGTAAAATTCTAAATTAATTTATTAGTGCAATGAAAATGAAATAATTTAACTGTTTAGTTTTTTTTAAACATACACTGAGATGAACATCCACAGGTACAACTACAGACCGTGATGTGAAAAAAAGGTTGAGGGTAGTGATTAATTGTTCTTATAACTAAGGAACGAACGAAATGTTTTATTTAACGACACACTCAACACATTTTATTTACGGTTATATGGAGTCAGACATATGGTTAAGGACCATACAGATATTGAGAGAGGAAATCCGCTGTCGCCACTTCATGGGTTACTCTTTTCGATTATCAGTAAGGGATCTTTTATACGCACCATCCCACAGACAGGATACTACATACCACAGCCTTTGTTACACCAGATGTGGAGCACTGGCTGGAACTTAGGATTAAAGGGGAGCCATTTAAAATATTGAGCATCAATATTTAAACCTTCTTAACCAATTTTTTTTTTTAATTCACATGGTAAGGGGAGCTAAAAATTACTCTCCTTGAACTAAGTTTTAGGCGAGTGATGGGAAGTGAGAGTGACAGCTCACCGTAAACAGCGAGGTCTACAACTATAATCACATTTTACCGATTTAGACTTACAGTTTGTGCAGTGTTTCTGCCCAAAAGAAATTTTTGGGTATGGCGCAATGGAATTGAATGCAACCAGTCAACATGGGGTATGGGATGGCCTCCCCCAGAACGAAAATAGGTTAAGTTCAAGGTTAGGGTTAAGAAAATCATAGGGTAATGATAAGAGTAATTAATTTTGTCAAAAAGTTAACTTTAACAAATAAAATCTGCAAAAGTATTTGGGTATGGCACCATACCCGTTTTACCCTGTGGCAAAAACCCTGCAATAATCGTGAGAAATGGAATTGACCACAAAAATGTAATGAGGAGCTGAATGAAGTGTTTTTAAAAACTTTGTTTTGTTTAATGACACCACTAGAGCACATTGATTTCTTAATCATCGGCAATCGGATGTCAAACATTTGGCAATTCTGACATTGTCTTAGAAAGGAAACCTGCTACATTAATTTCATTAGTAGCAAGGGATATTTTGAAGTGACACAAGATTTTTTTTAGTGAAAACTGTAATGCCTCTTACCTGTGAAGTAAATCAACGTCCCACAACCTTTTGCCATCGTTTGACTGCAGAGCATACAAGCCGTGAGCTGTTGCAACAATTACTTTTTCCGCTGCAAAAGAACAAAACTGTCATTTTTAAACAAAAAAGGTCACTTTTTCTTATTTTTGGTGAAGTGGGGTGTCCTTTGCATTCCCACATATAGGCAGCAAAAGTTAAAAGTTTGTTTTCTTTAACAACACCACTAGAGCACATTGACTTATTAATCATCGGCTATTGGGTGTCAAACATTTGATAATTCTGACATGTGTCTTAGAGAGGAAGCCTGCTACATGTTTCCATTAGTGGCAACTGCCAAGGGATCTTTTATATGCACCATCCCACAGACAGGATAGCATATACCACAACCTTTGATATACCAGTCATAGTGCACTGGATGGAATGAAAAATACATGTAGCCCAATGAGTCCACCGACGGGGATCGATCCCAGACTGACAACACATCAGGCAAGTTGTTTATCACTGGGCTACATCCCGCCCACACAAAGGACAGCAAATACTACCATTTTATTGATATACAGTGAAACCCATCTAAACCGGACACCCTTGGGACCAAGACAGATGTCCGGTGTTAAGAGGGATCCAGTTTAGAGAGGTTAAGTTCTGTCCTGGTTTTCAGAAACGTCCGGTTTTGAGGAGATTCCAGTTTACAGAGGGTCCGGTCTTGAGATATTTCACTGTATACCAGTTGGAATAACAAAAGCCCAAGGGGTCTGTCCATTAAGGAACTTGATCTCATCTGATACTGACTCATACAGAAGTGTAACTTACCTTTGTTTTTCCCGACAAGAACCGCAGACGGTCTGAAACAGAAACAACAAAATGTTAAATGCATGAGTGGCCGTTAGATACCATTTATCTCATTACAAGTTGTTTTAAAATATATCTAACGAGCGAAAGCCAGTTTGATACGTTTTTAAACAACGAGTTGTGAGATAAATGGTATCTAACAGACACGAATGTATTATTCTATTTCTTACAAATCCTCAACAACTCTTAATGTTAAGACTTCTGAAAACCAACTTGGTACTGAGGTGAGACTATAACATAACCTCCCACATCATGTTAAAACCTACTTGGTACTGAGGTGAGACTATAACATAACCTCCCACATCATGTTAAAACCTACTTGGTACTGAGGTGAGACTATAACATAACCTCCCACATCATGTTAAAACCTACTTGGTACTGAGGTGAGACTAACATAACCTTCCACATCATGTTAAAACCTACTTGGTACTGAGGTGAGACTATAACATAACATCCCACATCATGTTAAAACCTACTTGGTACTGAGGTGAGACTATAACATAACCTCCCACATCATGTTAAAACCTACTTGGTACTGAGGTGAGACTATAACATAACCTCCCACATCATGTTAAAACCTACTTGGTACTGAGGTGAGACTATAACAACCTCCCACATCATGTTAAAACCTACTTGGTACTGAGGTGAGACTATAACATAACCTCTCACATGTTGGTACTGAGGTGAGACTAACATAACCTCCCACATCATGTTAAAACCTACTTGGTACTGAGGTGAGACTATAACATAACCTCCCACATCATGTTAAAACCTTATTGGTACTAAGATGAGCTATAACATAACCTCCCACATCATTTTAAAACCGTCTTGGTACTGAGATGAGCCTACATAACCTCCCACATCATGTTAAAACCTACTTGGTACTGAGGTGAGACTGTAACATGACTTCCCACATCATGTTACCGCTGCCCGAATACCAGCCTCGAACCAGGGAACCTCCTGAGTGTACGCTGAACAGAACTGAAAAACACACATCATAAAATATGAAACAAAATTTGAGTACAAAAGTGACTAAAAACAGAATACCTAGGACATTTTCAAATTAACATATTTGAGTATTAAAAATTGGCATAATTTGACAATAAAATGTGCAAAATTAGCTCCAAAACGGGAATATTTATTGTGTTATTGGCTTACCCCCTTATACGTCAATCCCACCTGCCCCCCCAAAAAATCTTATAAAATAAAATTATTATGAAAAACAAAATGACTTATAGGTGAAGATACACAGTACAGTAACCCAATCAATTGCCTCGAAATTAAAATTTCTTATCTTCTGAAGCTTGCGACTTTTAATTTCCGAATGTTCAACAATTTACCACATATCTAATTGGCAGGCCTCTGAGAATGGAATATTTGAGTAAACAATTTACGGGTTACTCAAAAACAAATTCAATAATCCATTTCGTTTTTACGTAACCCGTCATGACCATGTAAAAGATGTCATAAATTCAAATCGCGAAACAAAAATGGGTTACGCAAAACTTTACTTAAGCGAGCGAGGCGCGAACTCAACTATAGCTCTCGTAATTTTCAGATACCTGAATGATAAATTTGCGTACGTGACAAGTGAAAAGAACAACAGTTCACGTGAAATATTTTGATTTTCAAGCAATCACTCTGGCACCGAGCCAAGGCCCAACCACAAACAATGTTTTAGAAGTAGGGTGGGTGAACACAATGTTTTAGAAGTAGGGTGGGTGAACACAATGTTTTAGAAGTAGGGTGGGTGAACACAATGTTTTAGAAGTAGGGTGGGTGAACACAAAGTTTTAGAAGTAGGGTGGGTGAACACAATGTTTTCGAAGTAGGGTGGGTGAACACAATGTTTTAGAAGTAGGGTGGGTGAACACAAAGTTTTAGAAGTAGGGTGGGTGAACACAATGTTTTCGAAGTAGGGTGGGTGAACACAATGTTTTCGAAGTAGGGTGGGTGAACACAATGTTTTCGAAGTAGGGTGGGTGAACACAATGTTTTCGAAGTAGGGTGGGTGAACACAATGTTTTCGAAGTAGGGTGGGTGAACACAATGTTTTAGAGTAGGGTGGGTGAACACAATGTTTTCGAAGTAGGGTGGGTGAACACAATGTTTTAGAAGTAGGGTGGGTGAACACAATGTTTTAGAAGTAGGGTGGGTGAACACAATGTTTTAGAAGTAGGGTGGGTGAACACAATGTTTTAGAGTAGGGTGGGTGAACACAATGTTTTCGAAGTAGGGTGGGTGAACACAATGTTTTCGAAGTAGGGTGGGTGAACACAATGTTTTAGAAGTAGGGTGGGTGAACACAAAGTTTTAGAAGTAGGGTGGGTGAACACAATGTTTTCGAAGTAGGGTGGGTGAACACAATGTTTTCGAAGTAGGGTGGGTGAACACAATGTTTTAGAAGTAGGGTGGGTGAACACAATGTTTTCGAAGTAGGGTGGGTGAACACAATGTTTTAGAAGTAGGGTGGGTGAACACAAAGTTTTAGAAGTAGGGTGGGTGAACACAATGTTTTAGAAGTAGGGTGGGTGAACACAAAGTTTTAGAAGTAGGGTGGGTGAACACAAAGTTTTAGAAGTAGGGTGGGTGAACACAATGTTTTAGAAGTAGGGTGGGTGAACACAATGTTTTAGAAGTAGGGTGGGTGAACACAATGTTTTAGAAGTAGGGCTAGCTCTGGGTTAACACAAAGTTTCTCCAAATTATCTATTAAACTTCAAAAATGGCAGAAAATCAGTTATTTTATAATAAAATATAGTAAAACTATTTCGCCAACTAAAAATAAAATTCGCCAGTTGTTTTCAAAATTTGCAATTTGCAAATCTGGCAACTGCCAGAGCTAACCCTGAGAAGAATAGTCAAAACAGGACTAGATCTGGCACTAGCCAAATTCACCAATTGCGAATTTTGAAAGTAGTTGGCAAATTTTATTTTAATTTGGCGAAATAATTTCAGGTAAAAATTGACATTTTTTAGAAAGTAACTGGCGATTTCTGCAATTTTTCAAGTTTTATAGACAGTTTGGAGCTAGCCCTGGTTAAAAGTTTTATGTTGAAGAGAAACTTACGGTTGCCTTGGTGCAGCAGACAATCGACTCTCCCCCGGACCGACTGCTCAAACACTTTCCTCCACACTGAAACAACGAAAAACAAACGTGTCAATTACATCTTCATCAAATGGGGGCGGGACATAGCCCAGTGGTAAAGCACTCGCGTTGAGAGCATCGTTAAATACAACATTTCTTTCTTTCTTTCTTCATCAAATGAAACGTGTAAGAGAGAAAAACAGTATTTATTTAATGAAATCTCAAAAGGACCTTAATACATGTTCATAGTTATTTCAACACTTGATGATAAAAAAAAAGAGAGAAAGAAAGAGAGAGAGAGAGAGAGAGCTAATTTATGTTGTTTAATGTTTAACCATTAGTGCACATTGATTTATCAATCACAGGGCTACTGGAAGTCAAACATTTGGTAATTTTGACATGTATAGTCTTGGAGAAGAAACCCGCTACATTTGTCCATTAGTAGCAAGGGATCTTTAACATGCACTGTCGCACACAGGATAACACATACTATGTCCTTTGATATACCAGTCATTAGAATGACAAATGGCACCAACAGGGATCCAGGGCTTCTAGATTATGATAGCCCCACTCCCATGGCTAGTGATATTCAATGTTGGGCTGGTACAGAACTACTATCGCCATGCCCAATGGCTAGTGAAAAACAAGTTGTGAAATGCTTCATTTCAGTTTATTTTGTAAATATGAATATCCTGCCCCTGCCCCCTCCCCCATCCCCCAATTTTTGTGTTTTTAAGATCTAGCTCCCTCTTTAGGTGACATTATTACTATAAGTAAAAATCGTATTAACTTCATGTAAAGTAGGGCTGGTGAATTTTTAATCGTGGCTAGTAAATTTAAAAAATCACTGATCCCATGGCTAGTGGATTTTATATAAAATTTTAGAAGCCCTGGCATCGATCCTAGACCGACCGTGCATCAAGCAAGCACTTTCAGGCATCAAAATAAGTCGAGAACGGTTGTTCGGGCTACCGGGAGGTTACCACATGTAAGAAATAAGTCGAGAACGGTTGTTCGGGCTACCGGGAGGTTACCACATGTAAGAAATAAGTCGAGAACGGTTGCTCGGGCTACCGGGAGGTTACCACATGTAAGAAATAAGTCGAGAACGGTTGCTCGGGCTACCGGGAGGTTACCACATGTAAGAAATAAGTCGAGAACGGTTGCTCGGGCTACCGGGAGGTTACCACATGTAAGAAATAAGTCGAGAACGGTTGCTCGGGCTACCGGGAGGTTACCACATGTAAGAAATAAGTCGAGAACGGTTGCTCGGGCTACCGGGAGGTTACCACATGTAAGAAATAAGTCGAGAACGGTTGCTCGGGCTACCGGGAGGTTACCACATGTAAGAAATAAGTCGAGAACGGTTGCTCGGGCTACCGGGAGGTTACCACATGTAAGAAATAAGTCGAGAACGGTTGCTCAGGCTACCGGGAGGTTACCACATGTAAGAAATAAGTCGAGAACGGTTGCTCAGGCTACCGGGAGGTTACCACATGTAAGAAAAGTTGAGAACAGTGTTTCGTTCCCGAAAAAAAATTCAACATAACGGTAGTTTCGTTTCCCGACATAAACCAGGCAATGCATTCCGGACTTCCGCGAATCATTTTCTCGTAAGGAATTGCATCAATGTTCGCGTGCACTTATGCAACTGCAAGCAATTACAGGGGACAATATTTCAAAATATTAGGTAACCGGAAGTCAGTTCACGTGAGTTTTACTTAGGTAACCAATTGTTCGGTTATGTGAATATAGTTCTCGTAACCGATGAGTTAGGCCTACATAATCCTAAAACACTTAACTACGGTTCTGTGCTACATTGGAGGTTGAAATGTATTTAAAAACAATTGATTTTCACTTTCATTACTGATATAGTGTTTTCCCTAGCTTGTTTTAGCATGGTGCAGCACCATGCCTCAATAGTCTAGCACCATCTTGCCTTAATCAGCACCATGCCTCAATAGTCTAGCACCATCTTGCCTTAATCAGCACCATGCCTCAATAGTCTAGCACCATCTTGCCTTAATCAGCACCATGCCTCAATAGTCTAGCACCATCTTGCCTTAATCAGCACCATGCTGTCCTGAGATTAAACAAGCCTTTTTCAGTAATTAATTCTAAAATTGCCTTTATAAAACACCAAAAAAGGTATTATTAATCAATAAAATATGCATTTTATATCTTTTGCTAATCATTTATTAAAGCAAGCACATAAATTACATTAATGTTTATTTCAATTAATTTTTGTGTATTTTTAATGAAAAACAAGTGCCCCGAAAATGGTGAAAATGCCCCAAAAGTGTTTGGTCTACCATGCCTTGACTAATTTCTAGGGAAATGACTACTGATATAAAAAATTATGATAGTTTTAATTTTATAATGTAATTGTTCACCACACAAACCGATTGGCGGTTCTTGTGATTTTAAAGTTGCGTAACAGACACGCGAACAGAACAACGGTTCTCGTGAAATATTTTGCCCTGAATTATACTACAATAATCATCTGGCACACATGTAAGGGTGTTAAAAGTAGTAGTAACAGGAATTCAATTCTAACTTTCATATAGTTGTGGTAACCCATAGGTTACCAGGCTATATTTTGTGGTAACCTGTAAATGGGTTATCAAACACAATGCTTATTTCGATGCCTGCACTTTACCACGTAAAAGGTCTTTAATGCATACTGTTATTCTGACAATTGATCAAGTAAAGAGCAACAGAAGAAGCCCGCTGCTGCTACATCTAGGCCACTCATAGTAAGAAAGCAGGGGGTCTTTTATATTCACTTGCCCAGACAGGACAGTACACATGTATACGGTTTGGTGTTCTAGTCATTGCAATCCTATTGGCACTGAGTGTGGGGGGGAATCAAGTCCATCAAGGGCAATAAGTCAAGGTTCAACAAATCCACTAGCCCTCGCTTCCACCAACTGATTTTTGGTCTGAGCTAGTGAAAATCAGGGCTTTTACTTTTAGGAACAACTGCCGAATTTTATTCTAATTTGGAAGAAAAATTACATACATGTAATACTTGGTATTTTATTGGAAAAATGTTGTTTTGTTGTGGATTTTTAATATAGATAATTTTGGGAAATATTTTGCTCACCAAGAGCAACTCTTGGAAATTATCAACTTTATTACTATACATAGGACACTAGCTAAAGCTTCTACGAGGGTGAGTGACTTTCTTTTTAAACATTTGTCAAACACTAATCAATTCTGTGACCCATGGCACGTCAGGTGAGATCTCTACGACCGAATTACGTTACCCACTGACCCCGGAACTGATGACACGTTATGCAAGGCAAATTACCCAAGCTGCCATTGTGTGCGTGAATAGACGCAATGACGTGTTTGTCCGTGGCCACTAGAAATCGTTTTCCACTGTACGCAGCCGACTGATCCCAGTGAAGATGTTCAACTCGTCCAACATACGACTGCTTCCTGAAATGAACAAAATAAAATTGTCTGGCACCTGCTTATTGCACAATGAAACTTACATACATAGAGATTATTACAGGGTTGAAAATTAGCAGTCGCCCGGTCGCCCATGGTGACCTTTATTGGCTAAGGGCAACTAAGAATTTTACAAAGGTAGTCCGTTTGGCGACCATCAATTTTATTATCGTTGTTAGTATCGTTTTAAGTTTAAGCGATCTGCATGAAATAAGAACAGATCAGATCTAAAGTGACACCAAAACTTACATGATGACATAACTGTCCAAATATTACTGATCGTACTAAACAATAAGCATGTTTTTATTCTTTGTAATATGACACATCCTATATTTTGGTAAAATGTTGTTGTTTTTTTTGCTGTTCACAGATTTATTTTTCTTTCGATATTTATTTTATTACAATATCCAAATTAAATGCACATGTGTGTGTACTTAGTCTATAGGAGGACAGCCACTCCAGAGGAAATCCTTTACTGGAAATGTTACCCCCCCTCCCCCCCCCCCCTTGCATCGCCATGAAGTTTATTTCATCTCTCTTTTATCGCTACGAGGACTGCCACTCTAGACTAGTTTATATACCACAGCACGTGCAGCTCTAGATACCTTTATTCTATTTGTACTGCATTATTTATTTGTTTTACTTCAGAGACAATGCAAGTCAAACTGCATACCTTGGCTGTTTTAGCATTTTGTCTCGACCCGTATATTAAAAATGATATTTAATATGTATAATTTAATAATAATTTGTAAAGAAACATTTTTATTTATACTGGACTTCTTTTTTCAAAAAGTGTTATTTGAGTTATTATAGGGTGTATACTATCAAATCAAATCCCATAGACGACAATAGTAACATATGTGGCTAAAACTCCTACCTGCAACGTATCAATCGACATAAATGCCACGGATATAAATACTACCACCCCTCACCCTTAAAGTGAATCAGAAAAAAATGGGAGTCAAGTTGCTCATTTCTGAGATAACGGGTAGCATCTATGACTACCCTAATTCTGCACACAGTTTGAGTACTTTTTTTTACAGGTACCCCATACATGTTTCAAGCATAAGACTACTTGACACAGTGGTTACTAGATGAAATAAAATTGCATACATTTTTTTGCCCAGATGAATCTTTTTTTTTTTACAACCAACACACTCACATTTAATCACAAATCACAGGATTTCTCTATCAAAAGTTGGGTGCACCTCGAACTTTGACCCAGCCGGAAGTTATTTGGTTTAGTACTACCTATACTGATAACATACATTTTTCAAAAAAGTGTCCAGCTATGTGTGTTTGTGACAACCAGGTTCTTGTTTCTACAGCGCAACCTAATATAATGTACACTTCATAAGGCATATATATATATATTGCATACAGTTTTGTACAAATGCAATATGTCATATTAAACAACGAAATGTTTTAAAATAAACCTCCTGAAGATATTTACTGTCAGTTGGGTGTGTACTCAGGTTTATATGGAGAGACAAAAAGATAGTCAGAGTACCTCTACCCCTTTAACAAATTCCATTAAAACACATGCACTTGACTGACACCTAGATTATGAAGACCTAACAGAAACTTAATAACATGCTTTTAAGTTTATATTCATGAATTTTAACTTTACTCATTATGAAGTTACATGCCAATTCATCGGTTTCCGTTTGAAGCAAACGGACTATATACGATGAGCACATGGTTATTATTCAACAAAGAACATTTTATTTTTGAATTTGGCTGTGCAGTTAAATTGGAATGTGATAACTGGAGGGCTAGTTGAATTTGAGAAGGGCCTGTAAGATTTTTCTTCAACTGGCCCTGCTGGAGACCAAGGTTTTCATGTTAATTTTCAACTGTTATTATATGAGCTTGTGTGTCGTACCGATTTTGCAAAACAAGTGTCAGGATTTTTGTATTGCACAAGCGAGAACGAGGGTAATACATGAATCATGACACAAGTTCTGTAAACTCAGTACGACTCACACGCGAGTATAATAATTTCTTTATTATCCATATTATTATTGTTGTTTTCTTTATGAACACATGTTCAACAAGACCCACTCAAAATGTTTCAGCCACAACTAGAAGGAGACAACGAAATGACGTCATACGACTCATAGTTCAAATGCAGTCTGAGCTAGGACTGGAGAAGCAACGTCATGTTATGTTGTTGCTTTCCACAATTACGTCATTACACTTGTTATTACATGTGTGCTTCGTATGATTATTATTAACTCGGTTATGTTGAACCATGTGGATAATAAATGTAACTATTATATAGATTATTACACGAGCCTGTGTGACATACTGATTTCACGAAACGACTCTTGATTTTTGTATTGCCCGAGCGATAGCGAGTGTAATACATGTACATGAATCCTCATACAAGTTTTGTAAAAATCAGTATGACTCTGTAGTCTCTGTGAGTGTAATAATTATTTTATTATCTATATTATTAAAAAAAAATGTTTATGAATAACAAAGAACGTCTTCAATTGTTTCATCCACAACTAGATGGAGACGACAAAATGACGTCATATTTCACATGCACAGTTGTAGGAGGAAGGGACGGACTAGTTGTGCAAAATAACTATGCCTATGGTAAGAATTGACAAGCAATCCATTATATCAATCCAAAACATGTCCATCTTACTCTTGAATACTTGGGCTAAGATATCAAATTATCCCCATACACCCAGTAAAAGTGACAAATGGAGAAATGCAGTCTGAAGTAGCTTCTATATATAGTCTTATAATCCCACAGGGAACACCTTTTTTCATACTATGGAATAAAGTTACTACAAGTTATTTACGTCTGAGCCAACTAATTTGTAAATTGGACATACAAATTGTATATTTTTGTTATTTTTAAAAATGTTTTGCTTTTCTTCTTATGTCAAACCAAACTGAAATTATTTACAAAAAACCATGTTTACATAATGATTGGACGGACTAACTTCTAAGCTTGTCTGGCAGTAGCCCGAGTACTCTGACTGTAAGAGAGCTAGACGGACATTTGGACATAAACACGCTCTCATTACAGTCAGAGACCAACCTATGTCTTTTTTTGGCAATTCCTGACTACCAAACGGTAGGCAACGAGTCCCGCTCTAATACCACAACAATCCTATGTTTGACGTCAAATACCTTTACATCAATCATTTTCGAGTTAAGTGATACAAAAAAATCCACATATTAATCACTAATACACTTACTACAGAAAGAAACCCGACAGCACCCACATTCAGCTACGCTTCGTGACACTCCGTCGCAACAATTGCAAAGCTCGGCGATCTATTTCGAGACTGGGCGATTCCGCCTTGTGCAGCAGTTACAGGGGTCATCTCATAAGAGGAGGCAGTACGTAGCACATACTTTTGCCGTACCCTGTCGATAACACCCCAAATGTATCCTTCAAATTCAAAATGGAATCAATAATGTGTAATTGTTTTGGTTTAATGACGTAATGAAATTCAAATTCATCCAAAACGGCATTAGCCAACTCTTCCATGTTGTAACTTCGCTTGATATGAGATGGCCCCTGTAACTGCTGCACAAGGCGGAATCGCCCAGTGCGTGATCACGTGGTCTACGTCTCGAAATAGATCGCCGAGCTTTGCAATTGTTGCGACGGAGTGTCACGAAGCGTAGCTGAATGTGGGTGCTGTCGGGTTTCTTTCTGTAGTAAGTGTATTAGTTATTAATATGTGGATTTTTTTGTATCACTTAACTCGAAAATTATTGATGTAAAGGTATTTGACGTCAAACATAGGATTGTTATGGTATTAGAGCGGGACTCGTTGCCTACCGTTTGGTAGTCAGGAATTGCCAAAAAAAGACATAGGTTGGTCTCTGACTGTAATGAGAGCGTGTTTATGTCCAAATGTCCGTCTAGCTCTCTTTACAGTCAGAGTACTCGGGCTAGTCTGGCAGATACACTGAGATAGGCTTATAGTTATAAAATATTAAAAAACCAAAGCTTCAAATTCTCTGGTATCGATATATAAATTACATACGTATGTGTAGAATTGATTTTACACATACCAATCAAACTTCCCTGCTTGATCTTCGTAAGTTGCACAAATTTGCAATATCAGATGTGCAAAACACACCACATATAACCACGTTGCCGCCATTGCTATTGGCTTAGCCAGTGGTATTCGATTCATTATTCGGAACATCCAGAACGTGCTCAGTCGTGAAAATGTAAGCGTCTCATTCGATCGATATTCATAACATCGGCATTTAAATAAGTATGACGCACTTAAAAATTTAATGTCCTTCCTTAGTGGCACCTGGAAGGTCAACCAGTCGTTTTGTTGGTTTTGGGGTTGGGGTTTTTTGTGGGGGTGTTTTTTTGGTTCTCGACGTAGTCATTCAGTGTAATGTGTAGCCTAAAAAGCCAGTACGGTAAAAGAGATTGCTATTTTTCGTTCCAGCCAGTGCACCACGACTGACATATCAAAGACCGTGGTATGTACTACCCTGCCTGTGTGGTGGTGCATAAAAAGATCCATCGCTGCTAGTCGAAAAAAAACCCAGATTGATAGTCGGACACGATCTGTCCAGAGTCGGACAACTTTGAAGTTGTATTCCTTGGGTTTTACAATGCCATAGGCATTAAAGAAAAAATAAATTATAAAGATTGAACTTCTGCAATTTGTTATTCGTTTCAACCTTAAATTATTGCAGTTCTTACATTTAACTCTAGAAGAACAGGAACGACGGAGCATGGTGGGGGTTCGGGGGCTGGGTGGCTTTAGCCCCCCCCCCCCCCCCTCCCCCAATAATTCTGAATAGAAAATATTATTGGTAGTAATTCTTAAGGCAGATATGAATTTTAGTGAGGCGGGATTTAGCTCGGTCGGGCGAGTGCTCGCTTGAGGTGCTTGCGTCGCAGGATCGAACCACCTCGGTGGATCCATTCAGCCGATTGGGTCTTTTCTAGTTTCAACCAGTGCACCACAACTGGAAAAAGACCGTGGTATGTGCTTTAATTCATGTCTGTGGGAAAGTGCATATAAAAGATCCCTTACTGCATTAGAAAAAAATATAACGGGTTTCCTCTTATGACCACAGAATTACAAAATGTTTGACATCCAACAACCGATGATTAATTAATCAATGTGCTCCAGTGGTGTCGTTAAACAAAACAAACTTCTTTCTTTTTAGAGGAATTTTACTTGTAGAATATAGCATCAATTACAGGACAAATAGTTTTCTTCAAAATTTTACGGGGGAACATACCACCGACTCCTCTCCACCCCCGAAACTTTGCTTTGCGCCATCGATCTCAGTCAGCCACCCAGTGTCTACTTGCTTCCGCCGTGCCTGGAGGAAGCCATCGCAGCGGGAGTTTTGAATAAAAGATAAGACTGTGTGACCCACTGGCGTAGGAAGCCGGCAAGGGGGTGGGTGGCAGGTGTCCCCACTTTGTGGGAGCAGCGATGGGTTTTTCTAAATTATATATATATATATATATATATATATATATATATATATATATATATATATATATATATGTATAATATATATGTGTGCTTGTGTATGTGTGTGCCCCCCCCCCCCCCCCCCAACTATTTGGCACCTTCCTACGTCCGTGAGACATATTTCCAAACGTTTGTTTCTTTCTCCAGTAATAATCAGGAACGTGGATCAGTATCCTAAAAGAAAACACATGTAACAACGCTAAATAAATATTCTGAATGAATGGATAGTATTTATTTAGTAGATATTTGTATGCATATAACTCGATCTCTTTACTTTTGTTTGAAATCTAAGCCACGTTATTGATCTTAAGTCAGACAGTTAAAATTTATAATGTCAGTGTCTGACTCGGTATCAAATTAATTCAGTACAAACACCACCAATGCAGTGAAATGAACACCGCTGTCTACGTTAGTAGTAATAATAATAATAATAATAATAGATTTTTATTTCAGATCAGAGATCCATAGAACATATATAAACATCACATACAAAACTGATTACATAATATACAGCAGCTTGTGCCAGCGATTTACACATACAGATTTGACGTACACACGCTACATGTACGTACGTACGCTACATGTCCTACTGATTACATTAACTATCTATTTAGATAGTTTTATATATAATTGTATGTTCCACTAAAATAATCCAATTGTGATTATACAATAATGTTTTTTTAATTATTATTCTAGATATGAACAAGATCTGTTAATAGGAAGGTGCCAAAAAAGTGTATGTACGTGTGTGTGTGTGTGTGTGTGTGGGGGGGGGGGGGGTACGTGCCACGTTCCCTTGTGTTACATACATATCTAAACAAATGCAGTCAGAGATGAGGCATTTACAAAGGCCTACAGCCTGTTTGCCGATCCATTTCATTTATTTTAAATGAATAAATATTGTTTAAAATAAAAAAAATAAAAAATGCAGTCACTAACAGCTATGAATCAAAACGTTATCCTTTGAATGAGAGAGCGATTATAACTGTCCAAATGTCCATCTAGCTCTCGAAAGACAGAGTACCCGATCTAGTACAGACCCAGAACAAACAAATCGAACTGGATCTCCGTTGTTTTCTTTCAGTTTCTTTCAATTTCCGGTGTCATGGCCGACTTAAGTATTTTTAATCCAAGGCGAGGAAAATTTTTTCAAGTATTTTGTATTGTTTAGGAATAATGTAACATTCTTTGTGAAATATTGGATAATACAATCGTATTTGGTAAGTGATTTGGTAATTATTTAGTTAAAGTAACGTTTCCTTATTGTTCTAGTTTATGTTTTATGTAGGCTGTCATGCACAACTTCACAAGTTTATAACCATTCTTTCCAGTTTCCAGGACCAGTGGCAGTTTTATACTTTCAGAACCAAACAATACCACTGTGACTGTCAGCTTCTTTTGCCATTCGTGTTTACTTTAATGCCTGGTTTTAATGCACACCATGTTATCTTAATTTCAGACCACAAATTTGTGTTTACAATGCAAGACTGCACAAGTGTGACAGTCACAATAATATCATGAATATGAAAAACAACAAAAACCTCCAATCCAAAAACCTGTATATGTATTGTCAGTGCCCTTAAAGTCTGGGTTCAATATCTGCCTGTTACCCCCAACTTTAAATTTTTAGATTAATACTAGGCTTAGGGCTAGGGTTAGGTAGATCTAGGGTTAGGGTTCGATTTAGGGCTATGGTGAGGTTCCCTCTTTATAACTACAATGGGTGTGTGTGTGTGTGTAACAAGTAGATTTCTTTCCATGTATTTTGTCCTAGGATTTCACAGCAAAGTCGAGATAGATATAGATATTACAATGTAGTAAGTGGAAACTATGTCATGTTGTAATGGGTTTTTTTCACGATTTGTGTCTGGACAAAATGTTGGTAAAATCTAACAGTCATTAAAGATAGGAGAGTAAGTTACCAAAGTTGTTAAACAATGTGGTTCATAGTTTAACTCTGTAATGCTTCAAAGTTTGTGAGGTATGTTTTCTTGGATATATATGTATCAGTGTTCTCGCTGGGTGAAAATTAAAGCAGGGCGGCCGTGTGGTACCACACCCTTCGAAAAAAGAAGAAAAAAAGGGAGTGGAGTGGGGGGAGCTTGGTTACTATACTGTTGTGTGTTGGTAGACTTTGTGGAAAGACATACTCCTTATTTATACAAAATATAAGCAGACTCGTCTTTTAATTGAACTGAAGATGTTATTGGTCTGATATTCACAGGCAGTTCCGGTTTTGCTGAACCGATAAAAGTTTTAATATTATTATTTTAAGATTTCAAGATATACGAAAAACAATAAAGATGTTTGTAAAGTGATCCCCTAATGTCGGATAATTTTTTTGTTATTTCCATCTTCATCGAATGAATCGATCGCTGTGATAAAATATTATCGCCAGCTGATAAACAGTAGTTTCGTTTTTGTCAAGGCGGTGAATATATTATTTGGCACCCAAGATAACTGATTTTAATAATAAACACTACCACTTTGTTATTTGTATAAGCGGTGACATCCCCTCAACATGAAAAGTTTACAATATTTTATAAAGAACTGCTGAGTAAACAGAATGACAGAAATGACAGAAAGTAAAAATCATCAGTTACAACCAATTACATCTGCATTTGAGGACAAAATATCAGATGATAGTTAGTGGAAACAAAGACAGAATGACCGTTCTGATCACGTGACAAATTTGCCACCAAATAAGTGGGGTTTTTTTCAATTGGAGATTGCCGAATCCATAAAAAATAAAAATGTTTTCATTGCTCAAATAAAATATAACTTTTATTGTGTGTATTAAACATACAAATGGATACAGGTATGTGGAAAAATAGAGGTTGTTAAAGATACTGATAAATTACGTTACCGTAACTGTCATAAATGTTTCGTCAATTGCTTTTTCGAATACAACGCGACCTGTTTCCTTTGATGTCCAGTGTGCAGACTGATCATTGTTTTTTTATGTGTGAAAAAAAGTGTGCATTTGGAAATAGCGGAGATAGGTGATGTAAAATATAGTAGGGTGCTGGAAAATAAAGAGGGGTGCAGAAAAATAAAGAGGGCGGAGAACGTAAAAGGAGGGTGGCAAAATGCAATAGCAGGGCAGGCTGCCCTGCTTAAATGGAGCAGCGAGAACACTGATGTATATACACGTACATGTATGATTCGTGCATTCAACATCATATTTGTTGTCGTCTGCTTGTCTTTCATTTCTAAAGTTTTCCATGACAATAATTCAGAATAATTTTCATCGACAATAAAATTTGAACAAGAACAAATTAATAAAAACCTTTAAAACCCCTAAAGCATTAATTTTACTTAAAAAGTCCTTAATTCCTTAAAATTGATTTCTGGGCCAAATTGAACCCTGGTAATTGTGCTAAAATGTGGTTTTTGAATTAACATTCAGTGGATGCCACAAAAAAGGAGAGGTTTGTTCTGTTTAATGACACCACTTGAGCACAATGATTTATTAATCATCAGCTACTGAATGTCAAACGTGGTAATTTTGACACATTACCATACAGTCTTAGACTCGATAACTTAAAGAGAATACCCAGGACCAGCAGAAAAGTTTGCCAAATTTTTATTAAACTTCCAAATTTTGTAGATACTCAGTTATTTTTTAACAAAATATCAATTATTACATTCAGATTATTTTGCCAAATTAACATAAAATTCGCCAATTGTTTTTAAAATTCGCAATTGGCATATTTGGCGAGTGCCAGAGCTAGCCTTGAATATCCACCATATTTTTCTAAATTAGTAGCAAGGGATCTTTTATATATGCACCATCCCACAGACAGGATAACACATACCACAGCTTTTGATATACCAGTAGTGGTGCACTGGTTGGAACGAGAAATAGCCTAGAAATAAAACATTTCTTCCTTCATTCAATTCCTTATTTTTAACACTATTTTTTTAAATCACAACACATTTTTAGTATATATAATAATATATATATATATCAAGATGATGGAAACAGATTTCTTCTTAATACAATGTACATTTGCAGTTATTTATAACCATTCAGCAGTTGTTACACAGTGTTAGTAACATCATGTACAGCTTTTTATTCCACCAACCCCCCTCCCCCCAAAAAAACTTTCACTGTGCTTCGGACACACAAAAAGCTAAATTAATGAGATCTAAAGCCATGTGAAATGTTGTTTTAAAGTGAGATCAGGTGTGTGTGTACCACAGATTTCATGTTACAGGTATCATTTTGTTTTCATTTCAATTTATTGTGTTGCTTTTATCCAATTAAGGTTCAATCACACTGTCCTGGGCACACACATCAGCTATCTGGGCTGGCTGTCCAGGACAGAGGGTTAGTGGTTGGGGAGAGAACAGAGGGTGTAGTGGTCTTACACCTACCCATTGAGTCATTAAAACTCGCTCGGGATGGGAGCTGGTACCGGGCTGCGAACTGAGTACCTACCAGCCTTATGTCTGATAGCTTAACCACGACACCACCAAGGCCAGTTACAGTTATCGCCTGATGAGCTGGCATGGCATTGTTTATGCTTCTGTCTAACATAGTTATGATCAAGTACAGTACAATGGACAATGCATGTAACATGTATATAATCCCCTCCCCCAAAATATTGTCAACATTTTTTATTTTTTAAAATTTACAGTGGTAGCTACAACAGCAACATATATACCAGAAATAATACAACACCCTATCACCTAATAATATTTTGATGCAGCATGACATTTTGGGCTGAAATGAGGGGCAAAGTCATTAAAGTTGCCTTAAAGCAGCTATATATGGACAATGTGAAAGAAAGTATTTATGCTACCAAAGCAAATGAGAGGGAAACATCGCCAATGAGGACGGACCAAGGCAGATGAGGAGGACATTAAAACAAATATATATATATATTTAATAAAAAAAAAAAAATCACACCTTTTCTGTCCCATCCATGCTTTTCAAAAAGGAAAATACCAATTTTGGAACTTTGGTCTGGCCAGAACTCTATTATATTATATTATATTATATTATATTATATTATATTATATTATATTATATTATATTATATTATATTATATATTATATATTCTATACTACTCAAAAGAATTTAAGGGTCAGACGATATTTTCGACATTATTTTCTGAATGTCAATTATATTAGTTAGACCATAATGTCACACATGGTATTGTTCCATTTTGACGAAAGTGGGTCTAAGCAACCCATAAATGAATTAAAATCCACTGTCATTGACACTGTCGACTAGTTCTAATGGCGAAAACATGCTTACATTTGCACGTAAATTAGGGCGAAAGCAAAAGGTCTGCTAAGTGCCCATAACTTGCTTTTTCACAAAGCGCTTCATTTGCACGCTTTGCATGTGTATTCCATGTTCACAATGCTGAATTTCTGTATAATTGGAGCTTGCGTTCATGTACGGTGCACACTCCAAATTCGACAATGGTACGACGTCAACTGACTATCGAAGATTGAGGAAGGGCTGTTGCTTGGCTTCAGGATGGCAATACGCAAAGAAATGTTGCTCTGAGACTTGGTGTCAGTCAGAGTGTCGTTGGCCGACTGTGGCAACGGTACCAAGCAACGAATTCTGTTCGAAATCATCCACGTTCGGGAAGACCCCGAAGCACTACAAATAGAGAGGACCGCTACATCACCAATATGGCTCTACGTCAACGCACAACCACTGCACGCCGATTACGTGACAATCTGCGGATTGCGACTGGAACTCGAGTGTCTGATCAAATCATACGCAATCGTCTGAGAACCAATAATCTACGCTGCCGTCGCCAGGCTGTTCGACCACCACTCCTACCACATCACAGAACGGCCAGACGTCACTGGTGCACACTTCATCTGCGGTGGCAACGTGTTCAGTAGGGTCGAGTGATGTTCACTGATAAGTCCAGGTTTAGTCTCCAGTTCAACGACGGTCGGGTTCGTGTCTACAGACGTCCTGGGGAGCGCTTCGCTGACGTTAACGTTAGACAACGTCACCGGTTCGGTGGTGGCAGCATCATGGTATGGGGCGGCATCTCTATCCACCACAGGACCCCCCTCTATGTGGTGGATGGCAATCTGAATGGAATCCGCTATCTGAATGAGATTATCCGGCCGTTGGTTCTCCCAGGCCTTCAGCAGATTGGCGGCGGGGCAGTTCTGCAGGATGACAATGCCAGATCCCACCGTGCCAGGGTGGTAACAGACTTTCTCAGACAACAAGGTATCGCCAGGATGGATTGGCCAGCATATTCGCCTGACTTGGCCCCAATAGAGAACGCCTGGGACGAATTAGGCAGGAGAGTTCGGGATAACCATGCCCCTCCGGCCAACCTTCATGATCTGGGTCAACTTCTTATGGCAGAGTGGCAGGCCATTCCCCAAGAGTTCTTCAGACGTCTGATCAACAGCATGAGGCAACGATGTGTCGAGTGTATTCGCGCTAGGGGTGGATTCACACACTATTAAACGAATGTTCTAATGTGTAAAATCCATGTTTGACAACCTTCAACTTTGACAGAATGTCATGTGACTTTCTTGTATACAGTGACGTTTATTTGTGGTTTTTTGTAAATATGGAACAATAAATTAAATTTTTGGTGTAGTTTACATCATCAATCTAATACACTCTGAAACTTATTTGGTTATAAATTTTTGACCCTTAAATTCTTTTGAGTAGTATATATTCTATATTCTATATCTATACATTTTATTATTATAATATTTTTGTATTTTTTTGGGGGGGGGGGGGGGGAGGGGGAGGGGCAAGAGTGCTAAGCAAGACAGGACAAGTTAAACTATTCCTCTTTCCAATAAATTAGATTGTCGTATTAAGTTCTAGATAATGTTTTGATGAATATATTCATATGCATTATATGTATAGTTGAAGATACAATTGTTAAATTTAAGAGCAAAAGTTAATGAATATTTTTGTATGGCAGGAATTAGCTAAACATGTATGTATGTACTATAAAATAAAGGCTCATTAATATGCTACGTTTTTTTTGTAGGTAATTCTTGATTTAAAAAAAATGAATGTTGTTATTTATGGCCAAATAAAGTGTGACATTTGAGGGCCATTCCGTGGTATTTGGTCCATGGGTGTGGACATTTCAAAATGATCTTTTAAACTAAGTTTTTAATATAGCTTAAAGTTAACACCCTTAAGCACATACAAATATACTTTTATTGCCAATTTACTTATGTTTTAATGACAGTTTTATTTGGAGAAAAAAAAATTGTAAGCCAGGATGTGACATTTGTTTTTTTGGTAATATTTCATTACGTCAAATTTAAAAATTAGGTATCAGGACATCATATCTATAATATACTGCATATAAAAATACTACTTTCCCTTCTTTCATATCATAATTAGTGTATTAAATTATTTTTTAAAATATATAATGTCATGTCCTGGCTGATTTGACATATAAAAGTTAGTTTTATTTAAAAACTATTTTTCAGAAATAAAAATACCTTTTAATTCTCCTTCTTCTCAATGTTCCAAGTATAAATAAAAGGTATAATGATGACTGGTTGTATTAAATGATTAAAATATAACCACCTCAAACTTTGAACCAGGACGTGACATTGGGCCAGGACGTGACATTCAAGATGGCTGGTTAAACTGAGTAAAGATTAAAAATGTATTAAATCTCTCTGTATAGAGAAATTGGCAAAACTGACTAGATAATGCACATGTACCTAAAAGAAATTGCCTTTATTTTCAATATTTTTGCTCTCACCACCAAGAATTGGAAACGGAAAAATTGGACGTTCGTGGGAACATGTTCAGATATTTAACACTGATTTATGTAGATACAAAAATACTATTATCAATTAATTCTATGCTTCTATGTTTTGACCAAACAATGAATTATTGATAATCCACCAATTTAAAGAATATTGTATTATATCAAATGTTCCATTTTGTGAATTCAAACTGGTGTACAAATAAAATAAATATTGTATTCAAATACAATGTGCTGCTAAAATCTTAAGTTTATTCCTTGGCAGATACAGGTATCCAAACATGAATTGGCATATATAAACCAACATTTTTCCAGTGAAGGATGTAATTGATAAAGATATATGTGGAAGATAAAACTTGGGTTGGGGGAATTCAAATCAATTGTGTTGTTGAGATTTTTGCTATTGTCATCTATCAACAGTTTATATTAATATACATTGTTAATAGTTTGGCCTATCAGATAATGATGAACAGAAAGAAGAAACTGTCCAAAAACTATAATTTCTGTACTGACTTGGGTTTCTTATTTTGAATTCCAATTAAATCAGATGATCATAAAAATACCAACAAAAAGCAAAATATAATAATATATTAATTGTAAAATATATATGGTAAATTGCAAACAAGAATTTTACAGAATTTAATGTCTGGCCTGCCATAAACTTAATCAGTGTCATTGATAGTGTATCTGTAGATATCTATCTTAATGCATGTTAATTTTTTTTTTTAAACATTAAAAAAAATTAAACTTCAAAAAATTAAATTAAAATTTTAAAATAATAAAGTTGAAAAACAAATTTTGATGTGTACTGAGGTGAACATTCATAGATAGAACTATAAATGAAGCTTTACTGATGCAGGACATGTAATTTATGAGAAATGTAGCTACATTTGTACAATCAATATTGAGCTACATGTAAATGCAAACATTTATGCCACAGCCAATGAAAACATTATACCTATGCTTCATCTTTTTAGTTTGTACATGTATTGTAATGTAAAGGTAAGACTAAAATCACCAGACTTAGCAACATCAGGATAAACAATGTTGTTGACAGTATGGTCACTGGTTATAAAAGTATACTAGACCAAAAATTCAACTTAACAAATAGTCCGATTTTCAGCAATTATTACAGGGAATAGTATATATTTTGATGACAAAAATAAATTTTGTGGCAAAGATGTATAGAACTAGGAAAATTTGTATCTATTTTGAATACAGTGGACATAATTTCATTGTAATATTCTGACCAGTTAATAATACAAGTTTTATTTATTATCTTCACAGTTTCTTAGTGTTGATATGTTGGCATGGACCTAATGCAATTTTATAAACATCTATACATCTATAAATGGTTGCTGATAAAAAAGATATTGACATTTTACATAGAACATTATATGTATTTTCAAAAACTGGAATTATGGAGAATTTTTTTTTTAAATAACAAGGCAGATATTTAGATTGGTAAAAATGTCTTAACATGCTTACTTAACTTCCTGAAAATTTGAAGAAGATATCTCTTGTAAGTGCATGAATATAAGCTGTTGAATATTTCATTCTGAATAGGATTTCACTGTTATGGTTGGGACACATGCTTTACAATAGTAATTTGAACAAATTAACATTTAATAGTTGACATTGTATTAGTTATCATAAAAACATATAATACATTCATATGATAATCATTTAAAACAATCTTAGCTTCCTAAAAACTCACATAAATGTGATCATAGAAGTGTTATTTCAAAGAACTGTGACATTTTGAACATCCCAAAATGTCAAATGAAATTAAACTTTCACAGAACTAAATACCAGGACAACATAAAAATAGTTCAAAGTTACTTAATTATGTACTTAGTGTCCGTTTAATCTATGATTAGTCATACATTGCCACTCAAATGCCCACATCAATAGCGTTACCCTGGACCGTTATGGTTGGGACACAATAATAAACAACGAACTGTAGCTTCAAAAGAATTGTTCACAATCCATGTTTCATAGCATATACACATATTATTCACTAAATAATGTTTGGTACCTCATTTGAATGAATTTTAGAATGCATAACCTTCATATATCAAATATTTGGTGCTTTCAATGAAAAAGTTTACGAATGATTGAACATAAACTGAACTTTGTCAATAAATCTAAATGTGTATTGGATACCCACATACTTGTAATGCATGTGCACATGAATATAAAACAGCTTAACTACTCAATCAAACACCAACAATGTACATTTAATCTATGATTATCTATACATTGCCACTCAAAGGCCCATTGCCCATGACCGTTATGGTTGACACACAATATTAAACAACAAACTGTAGCTTCAAAGGAAGTGCTCACAATCCATGTTTGTAGCAAATACGTGTATTATTTGCATTGTTTATGTCCTATAACTTATTATACAATGTTATATAGTAATAAATTTCTTTGAATTAAATATTTTCTGTGATTCAACACAATTAAGACACCAATGTCAATATTATGATCAAGTAAAAAATATTGTACATTATAATCTTCTTATGACATAAAAACATGTTTGAAACATTCACTGCTATTAAATTTGGTAGCTTTTAGAGGCATGTAAAGTGATATTATTGCTAAAAAATAATCTATATTGTTGATGTTATGGTTAGGACAGAAGCGTTATGGTTGGGACAGAAGCGTTATGGTTGGGACAGAAGCGTTATGGTTGGGACACCACTAGTTTTGGGTCCTTAGTCTGGAACTGTCTTTGAGAATTAAGCCCACTGTAAGAGAAAATAATAATATGGGGTTACAGAAATGTGTCCAAGAGAATTGGATGAATAGTGTAACTAATAGTATTCTACACAACAATATATAAGGAAGAACCACCACCGTTATGGTTGGGACAGGTGTTACATGCTACCAAAGGAAACGAGTAGAGTGTGTGACAAGCATAGAAAGGATAAACTACCCTAGTTATTTACATTATCACTATGAAATTACTCATATTAGGCACAAATAACTGATTTATCTTAATTTCTATTCATGCAGAAACAAGTAAAATGGGAAAAAAGGTGTTTTTGGGCCCCAGACAATTACCCATTTTTCAAAAATGTACCGCAGAAATCTTATTTATTGACCGATTTCATTGATTTTTGCGATTACAAATTTTGCGGTAATTACTATGTAAGCATATATATTATATTCACTTAAGGAAGTGTGTTATTTTAATTTGCACATAATTACAGTTTTTCTCAAATATGCTTGTCATGAATGCAAAAAGTTGCCGTTTTTCACAGGTGTTATCAACTTTGTTTCTAGGTATCTTTACTTCCGTTAATGTGATTTGTCTGAAATTTAAAACATATATCAATTGGGTACATACAAATTAATTGACAACAAAGAACCATCAATATCACATTAATAGTAATTTTCAGAAGCTGAAATATACTGGAGACGAGAAAATTGAGTCTTATTTGCACCAGGCCTTATTATTATTTATTATTTATCATTATTATTTTGGTGAATTTATAACAAAATGTATTGCCCTAAGCATACATTAAAAAATGACTTGTTTAACCTGACCTGAGAAATGCCCCCAACCTCCAAATATTTCTTATTTTTTATTTAAAAAAAACCCTCTTGCGCATTCACCGATGAACTTCATCATGACGTAAATTTTGTATTGGACAAAGTATGTACCACTTACACCTGCGCGTTAACATCAACACCATTTGTTTTGTATCTTGTATCGGACAAAGTATGTACCACTTGCACCTGCGCGTTAACATCAACACCATTTGTTTGGTTTTCTATTGAATCATTATCATGTAAGTACAACAATCATACAATGGAGTGAGTGAATAGGTTAAAACATGCCTTAATTTGTCTATAAATAGTGGTAACAATTCATTAGATGTCTTCGTCCTGCACTCCGCCATTCTACAGGGGCAGGACATAGTCCAGTGGTAAAGCATTCGCTTGATGTGCGGTCGGTCTAGGATCGATCCCTGTCAGAGAACCTATTGGGCTATTTCAGGTCCCAGCCAGTGCTCCACAACTGGTGTAACAAAGGCTGTGGTATGTAGTATCCTGTCTGTGGGATGGTGCATATAAAAGATCCCTTGCTGCTAATCGAAAAGAGTAGCCCATGAAGTGGCGACAGCAGGTTTCCTCTCTCAGTATCTGTGTGGTCCTTGACCATATGTCTGACGCCATATAACTGTAAATAAAATGTGTTGAGTGCGTCATTAAATAAAACATTTCCTTCCTTCCGCCATTCTACATACCAAAATCTTTTTAAAAATGTCCCTCCCAACCTGGAAAAATTGAAATGGGTGGATGCTAAACAAGTAATTTTTTTATGTGGCTTAATTCAGCTTCAACTACAGTGTAGCACTGTACAATATACATGTAATACCAATACATATATAGCTTGAACTCTGGCTATGTGGATGCTGATATGTTGTCAGACATTTACTTATCATACAGTAAACATGTATGTATGGACACTCCCCAAAATAGAGGTGGAAAGAGCATTAGCAGTGTGGCTCCACCAGCGTCCTATTTGTGTTGCATTCTTCAACGATATTAGCAGTGTTATTTGGATCTAGCACTTGTATCACTACTGGACAGCTAGCTCAAATTGTTGTCACTGAACCAACTGATTGTCGCAGCGATACCTATATCATACATACAAGTACAGATGTATTTCTCAGTGGCTAGTCAAGGTTAATACCTGTAGGTATGTACCTAGGTACAGGATTCGGTGTAAACTTTGGATGTATAGAAGGTGCATGGTTGTGAGTATATCTTATGAATGTTACAATGTAGCTCTTAAATGGCAAGATCATGATCGAGTGGTGATAAAGATGGGAATGCATGATCTTTATAAATGTTACAATGTACCTGTCTCAAAAGACAGGTGATGTTAAGTAAAAGGAAATTAATTTTGTTGATAGTACTACCTCAGAATATTACAAACTATAATTATTTAATATCTAACGTGGTTAAGCCTTAAGGGTGTATGTGACAGGGAGACGGAGAGAAAGAGAGAGAAAGTGCGTGCGAGAGAGAGAAAACGAGAGAGATTTGAGAGAGAACGAAATTGAGAGAGAACGAGAGATACAGATTATACTCCCCAAGTGTCTTGTGATATCAGCACGAGTTGATAAAAGTTTGAAATCTGAGGCTTGCCAAGGATTTTTATACTTTTATCAACAAGTGATGATAAAGTACAAGCTATAGGATTTCAAATTTCATGGGAAACACTTTCTGGGTTCCGTGCCCTGAGATCATGGGAAGCTGTTTTTAGGTTCCGTGCCCTGAGATCATGGGAAGCTGTTTTTAGGTTCCGTGCCCTGAGATCATCGGAAGCTGTTTTTAGGTTCCGTGCCCTGAGATCATGGGAACCTACCGTAAGCTGTTTTTAGGTTCCGTGCCCTGAGATCATGGGAACCCATCGTAAGCTGTTTTTAGGTTTCGTGCCCTGAGATCATGGGAACCCATCGTAAGCTGTTTTTAGGTTCCGTGCCCTGAGATCATGGGAACCCATCGGAAGCTGTTTTTAGGTTTCATGAAAACAAGTTATGGGAACCCATTTCTTATACCATAATGCAATAGATTGTCAAAATGCTATGCAGGTTGAGTAATATGTTCGAATCTTGCCAACTGACTTTTTATTTTAAATGACAACAAATAAAGGTTCCAATCCAGCCAACTGACTGGGTTTTTTTTTTTTTTACAACAAATAAAGGTTCCAAACCAGCCAACTTACTGTGCTTTTGTTTAACAAGAAAATGAAATAAAGGTTCCAATCCAGGTTTAAAGGTTTTTAATATATATATATATATATATATTAAGCCAGCAGTAATCTTTATTTTTCAATATATTTATAACTGTTCATCTTTAACACTGACTTTTCTGTCAGATTAGTGTAATTACTTTATTAATGTTATATGATGATTATGATGCACCTTTAATTCCACCTGCTGCGGTGACCTATGTGTAAGCATCGTTCTGAGGCTTTGTGTTTGTCCTTGAATAAACTAAATGTGGAAATTCATCATTGTCGATTATTATATATGTTAATAAGTTTAATGATGCCCAGTAGTTCTGAAAATCACCAAGTCCCCAACTGGCCGTTTGCACCATCACCGAGATACACCGAGTCATGGCGAGTGCTGAACGCAAGATACATCGATCTGTTTGCATTACAGCCAGTTCTGGGCTGAAAAGGTTGAGTCCGCCCAAGCTACCGATTATCCAACGCACAAACCCGTGGAAAGAAACACGTTTTCAAACTCACTAATTTCGACACAGACTTCTTTTTTGGAACATAGGTACTTGATGTCAATATTACAATTTTTGGTCGGGTTTGATTTGAGCTCAGTGTCGAACTCTGATTCAGGCTTACTCGAACACTGAGAAGTATGGCGAACCCTAAAATCCGAATCGGGTGTCGTGATTGTGTTGAAAACTATCCAGTAGTTTTATATGAGAAACATTATTATTTGTATAATATATATATATACATGTATTTTTTTAATCGACATAATAATCATGGGAAAAGAAATTTCGGTTCCGTGGTTTTGCCGACACGCTACCGGAAACGATCGTTACTGTGAAATCCGATGGCCTGTAAGTATGATATCACAAGACACGAGGGGATATTCTTTTTATCATCCATTATCATTATTTTCATTTGCAACAATTGCAACAATATCAGTATTGTGGGTTGAATGTCGCTATATATTTGGCAACTAGCAGAACGACAGTGGCGTGACGTCACTAATGATAGGTTTAGCGCTGAAACATACACAGTGACGTAACACAAGACGCAATATCTCCTAGGAGAATATCACAGGAGATACCGCAAATTGTTGTGCCAGCAATATCTCCTACAAAAGCCTTTAAGTTTAATGGATGATAAATGTGAATACATGCATGTATGGATGAATTGTAAGTAATTATTGCACAAATGAGAGAGAAGCAGGGCTGCAAGTACCACATACTGTAATTACATGTGTATCTTCTACAGGCTGGCAGGTACTGGGTTCAGATTAAGTCGAGGCATGGGATTTTTAATCCAGATACCGACTCGAAACCCTGAGTGAGTGCTCCGCAAGGCTCAGTGGGTAGGTGTAAACCACTTGCACCAACCAGTGATCCATAACTGGTTCATCAAAGGCCATGGTTTGTACTATCCTGCCTGTGGGAAGCACAAATAAAAGATCCCTTGCTGCCTGTCATAAAAGAGTAGCCTATGTGGCGAAAGCGGGTTTCCTCTAAAAAAACTGTGTCAGAATGACCATATATTTGACATCCAATAACCGATGATAAGATAAAAATATCAATGTGCTCTAGTGGCGTTGTTATATAAAACAAGCTTTACTTTTACATGTTTATTTGAACTGTTACCCACAAACATCCAAAAGCCGATGATTAATTAATCAATCTGATCTTGTGGTGTAGTTAAATAAAACAAACTTTAACTTTTGCTATGAACAATTTGCCAGCAATCTTTTATATGGACCTTCCCCACAGACAAGAGTATGAATACTCAATAACTTCAAGGGCACTGCCAGTGGATGGGAATGGAAAATACCCCAGTCATCGAGGGTGATAATTTCCATCAGTGCTCGGCTAAGGTGCTTCAGGCATAGGATGAATCCTCCTTGGGGGTCCCACTGGCATTGGATTTTGTGCTGTCCTATCTATGTCCTATATATATATATATATATATATATATATATATATATATATGGGAAAGAAAATGGATCTGTACGAATCATCCCTAGCTGCAAAAATGCACTGTTGGCAGATCCAGAGTAGGGTCACAGGGATCCCATAACCCACAGGTATCCCCAATCAATAACGTCAAATATATTATTGTAATGTTATATAATAAAGAGTACTCTTTATATATATATATATATATAGAGGTTATTACCAGAGTGTTTTTTCAGTATCGTCAATATCATATATTAGGAATAAAAATTGTATTACGTGAGCCTCTGGCGAGCATAATACATTATTTTTATTCCTAATATATGATATTGACGATACCGAAATACACGAGGGTAATAATATCTTTATCATATAAGCTCAAACTTAATACAACATGTTTTTGTAAACTGTACACGCAACTTTAATTCCAGTCCGCCATTACCAGATATTCAAATGACGTAAGAATATGTGTCGCAGTGTGTTCTTGAATGGAAATGACGTCAAACTCGAATGACGTCATTTTGGATGTCCTTACATCAAAATGAAGTTGTGCCTAATTTTTTTTGTTTTTTGAACGCTGGACAACTTTCAGTGTCAAATTGCCATTGAAATGTTTTTATTTGATGACTATGAATGCATAAGTCAATCATGGAGTGTCACCCAAGTACGTTTGCTTAAATGTCAATAAACCTAGTGCTGAGACCTCGACTAATTTGCATCTAATTTGCAAAGTTATCAAATTCTTAAAGTATGTGATCTGAAAAATATCACATACCATATTGTTCCTATTTGTAGCGCCCGGGCGCGATACAAAACACAAAGGGGGCGCGCTAATTAGAGTACTAGAACACGTTTCGTAATACGTGTGAAAAATCCTCGTATCAAACTGTCAATGCGTCTGGCTTGCTGAGACATCAAAAGCTTTGCCGCCGAGTCACTCCACCAACGACGTTTTCTTGTTGAAATGACGTAGCGTACCGTACATCGTCAGCTGATTTGTCGAAATACATGGTACTGTGCACATAGGCATATAGGGCCTGCGGAGTGTATTTGATTGTCACTGTGTACACAAATTCTTGTCATTTGACTCCAGTTTTAAGTTTAGTTAAATTGTTGACATTTGACTCCAGTTTGCAGTTCAGTTAAAGTTATCATTTACCCGTTTTTTAAACGGTGTTACGGTGTCGGTGTAAATACCTACCAGTATGTTTGTACTTCCGGTTTTGAACAGCGTTAACGGAGTGTCGTGCGTTCATTCTGCGTGGAGATAACAGCGACATACATTTGATAAACGACATGTGTGACATACTGTTCGCCCATACTAGTGTCGTAGTGCTTCACCTGTTTGGATTTTATTTGTTTACCTATTATAATCATTGCAAGTCGGCAGTCAGGTAAGCCAGTTTTACTATTTTACGGGTACCGTTTCATGATACATTTCTCGTGATCATAGGGGGCGCTTATATTAGAGGGGGCGCTACAAATAGGAACAATACGGTACTTTGATTCACTGAAAATGTAAGATATAATATGATAAATATATATATCTGTAACTATAGTATTTATATTAGGGGTTTCTGTTTGGGGGTACCTGTGCCATAACCCCCAATTCCTTTAAAGTATCCTTTTAAATTTATTCTTGTAATCCATCACCCACTATACATACATACATACATACATGCATGCATGTAAGCGGGATCGACCGCATAGATTGTAGGCCCCATGCATGTGGTTGAGTTAAAGAGCATCCTTTTATGGATGCCTCGATAGCTCAGAGCGCATCGTGGTTAGTCTTGCAATTTGCAAGCGAATCGGTGCCACAGGTTCGAGTCCCAGCAACGGCATGGGACCATTTGTGAGGCCAGAAAGGATTTAATTATCCCCCTGTGCCAGTGCGTTAATATCTATGTATGTAACAGTCAACCTCGACATACATACAATATATAGATATTCATACATTAGTACATACATACATACATACATACATACACACACACACACATACATACACACATACATACATGTACAACACTAAGTGGCCTTGAAAACACCAATTTGAGCATCTTTATTTTGAAATTCACTGAGGTGCATGCCCCTGAAGTCCTTACAGAGCTTATTTGCCTTTGACAAACTGTATAACCGTAAATAAAATGTGTTGAGTGTGTCGTTAAATAAACCATTTCCTTTCCTTCCTTGACAAACTCAATTTTGTTTTCTTCAAAATTTTGTGAGCTCCCTACCCCCAACCCCCCACCCACCCCCAATAAAATCATGTATCCGTCCCTGAGTACCTACATTGTAAAGTTGCCGTGTGGTACACATGTACTAGTACAGATCTGTACTCCATGCTAACGGTACCTATAGTTGCTAAGCATCACGTCAGAAGGTGGGACACAATCCGTACAATTTCACAGCTTTGGCTCTTGTTAAAATTAGTTGTCAAAAATGTTTGCCCTGTGCTTTGAGGTGGAGAAATTTGTTTACTTTGTGGATTTCTCTAGCTGTTCTTTGTTTACAGTAATGACCTTTGCCAATTTCAGTCTGGAATATGTTCATAGCTTATTCTGACAATCATGTTTTGTTTTATCTTTCAATTTAAACAGACATGTACATGTACATGAACTGGCCTCGGTGGCGCAGTAGTTAAGCCATCAGACTACAGACTGATAGGTACAGGTTTCGCAGCCTGGTACCGGCTCCAACCCAGAGCAAGTTCTTAAGAGCTCAGTGGGTAGGCGTAGGACCACTACACCCTCTTCTTTCTCACTAATCAAGTAAAAACTAACCCACTGTCCTGGACAGATGGCCCATATAGGTGAGGTATGTGCCCAGGACAGCGTGCTTGAACCTTAATTAGGTTTTCAAAGTTAAAGTTTGTTTTGTTTAATGACACCACTAGAGCACATTGATTTATTAATTAGCTATTGGATGTCAAACATTTGGTAATCATTAATAGCAAGAGATCTTTTATATGCACCATCCCACAGACAGGATAGCACATACCATGGCATTTGATATACCAGTTGTGCAGCACTTGATGGAGCGAGAAATAGTCCAATGGCCCCACTGACGGGGATCGATCGCAGACTGACCGTGCATCAAGTAAGCGCTTTACCACTGGGCTACGTCCTGCCCTAGGTTTTTAAAATGACAGACACACTAGTTTTAAATGACAGACACACTAGTTTTAAAATGACAGACACTAGTTTTTAAAATGACAGACACTAGTTTTAAATGACAGACACACTAGTTTTAAAATGACAGACACTAGTTTTTAAAATGACAGACACTAGTTTTAAAATGACAGACTAGTTTTAAATGACAGACACACTAGTTTTAAAATGACAGACACTACCGTATATCTTCGCCTATAAGTCGAATTTTTTTCACCCAAAAATTATTTTATAACTTGGGGGGTCGACTTATAGGAGGGTAAAAAAATTTCACCAAAAAATATTACTGTTTTGGGGATTATTTTACAAGTTTTATTGTTGAAGTATGCCATGTATTTATACTCAAATATGTTAATTTGACACATTTATTTTTTATAACCTATTGTTTTTGGCATTAGAACGGTTTTGGTTA